>NC_045438.1:79990206-80102091 GCF_002776525.5 Piliocolobus tephrosceles | reverse complement strand
GAAAGAAAGAAAGAAAGAAAGAAAGAAAGAAAGAAAGAAAGAAAGAAAGAAAGAAAGAAAGAGAAAACGAGAAAGAGAGAAAGAGAGAGAAAGAAAAAAAAAGAAATATGATGTGGGAGGAAAAAGAGTAGATTTTAAATAGTACTTGGTGGTCGAGTGGGAGAGGAAGGAATGAAAGCATGTACCTAATGAAGTAAGAGTCCAAAGAGGAAAACACAAAGAGCTTACTGGGAAATAAAAGGTTAGAGGGTAGAGATTTAAAAAGGTATAAGAAAAGAAATAATACACGTTTTAAAATACTAAAACCATAGAGAGAAGAGTAAACACAACACACCAAATCAGTGCTGAGGAGGGCTTTGAAAGCCTCTTTCAGCACATAAAGAGGAAAAACAAATGACAGTTTTCATGAAAAGATGATAGCTTTGGAAAAGAGACAATTGAATTTCAATATTCTAATAATTTTTATTGAGATAATAGAATAAGTGACATGGCACAGAAATAATATTCAGAGATACAGTAGAAGAAAGGTGTGCTGACCTGAAAAGAATCTCATATGTAGATTGTGAGTACTCATTATTCATAAGGCTAACACTGTAAATAAAGCAACATGGATATCTATATGTATGTATATTATGAATACATATCATAGGTCTTATAAATGACATATAAAAATATGTTAACAGTTTTCAGCTTTCAAGAAATAACTGCATAACCACTCAATCAAGAAGAAAAGGAGCAGATGACTATTCGTTGAAGAAAAATCAAGTTGTAAAAATGATTTTCAATGTTCTGGAGAGCTACTTTTTAAGGAACTAGTCTAGAAACCTGAACTTTTGAGTGTTTATCCAAGAAACATATCATCAGAGAAATGTGTCTGACTTTTTCCAAACAGTTTCGGGAGAGAAAGTGTATGACACGTCATAATTCTGGGCAGAAAAAATACATTATTTGGGTCTGTACAAGAGGATTTTTTGAGCCAACATTCTAGTTAGATTATCTTCTTACTTATGGGACATGCACTTCAGGCCAAATTCTGACAGTCGATACTTACAGAAAGTTCCCATCAGAGATAACAAATGTGCTCTTTGTTTATATCTAAAACAGAATTTGGTAGAACTGTTTTGTGAATAAGCTTGTGAATATCAGATATTACAAATATAGAGAGAAAGTAAAGGGATGCACTCACAAAACATGAAGTTGCCTGTTTTGAACTGTACATCAGACAAACTTAGTTCCAATTCCATTAAAATCCCTAAGACTTAATTGCTTACTAAATAGAATGTTTACAAATGCTTATAATTGCTTACTATGTAAGGGCTTAGAGAACACACTCTGAACCAATGTTAATTGAATCAATGTGTGTTTAAATGTTAAATGTTTAAATGTGTGTTTAAACCAGAAAAGGCAGTAAGTAAAGGCATACATATTCTCCTTTGTCTTCTTGGGCTGCAAATTTGATTCCATTGTTTACTTTCATATTTTTATCCCATTTCAAACTTGGGTGGGCATTCTCTCAGTGTTTCTAGTTGTTCCTACTGAGGTCTTTATAAATTCTCCATTGTGCATGTCTTTGTGTCTTCCACTATTACTATCATAGACACACACACACACAAACACACAAGTACACGCCCTCACTCCCTCAGATCTAAATACCCATTGGAGATTTCCATTTGAGTCTTTTATTATCAAAGTAATCTCTACATTGTCACAACATAGTTTGTAATCTTATTTTTCCTAGCTCCCTTCTCCTTAAAATCAACTAACTACAACCCATATACCGTTAGAAACATATCCATGTTTTTTAAAATGACTATACTTCTTAGAAATAATTTGGAACATTTTCCTATTCTGCTTTCCTATAAGAGATCAAGTTAAACAAACTCTTGACTTAGCTTGATGTTTCCTTCTCCCTGTTTCTATCACCACCATTGTATACCAAATCACCAAGAATTCCCTTTGACTATAATGATTTCACTGCATTCACTCTAGCATTCCAGAGAATCTCAAAAGCGTCAACTTATTCTCCAAAGCACTGTGTTCATTTTCCTGAATGTGGAGCCAAGTGGCATCCTTCTCATGCACTGGGTCAAAATCTCCCACCTGGCCTTCATCTGCTGGCCCTGATTTACCTATATAATACAAATTTTTCTTGACAAGCAGTTTCTTTATTGTTCCCTGAGTCCTTGTGACATTTTTCTATTAAGAGGATTCTATGAGATGACAGGACTAGCTGTTTAGCAATGAACTTATCACATAGGAAGCATTTAATTAAGGCTAGTTTTTATTTTTCTGCAGAGGTAGTGATAAGAAGACTTCAGCTGTTTGGCTTGTCTTCCCAGCCAATTTGTTGCCTGAGGTCATGTCTTATACTTAACCACCACAGTACCTTACTGAGCACATAATAGGAATTTATTTATTTTCAGTTTCTTACCTTTATTTAGGTATCTAACTAAGCTGGATTTAAATGTGATTAATTTATTGATGCTCTAGAGTCTACAGTTTCTTCCCAAAGAGAGGGAAATTCCAATTTCTCAAATAAATTAAGTATCTGTTTTATATAGGAGATAGGATTATTTTATAAACATATATATATATATATAAACATGCACACATGTATCTATATACACACATATCACAAACATACATATATATGTTATATATCATTTATTAAAAATTAATGTTTAATTATACAATCTCATGAAAAATTCATTTTTATTCTCTTTTTATGACTATTTTCTGTTTTTTTAAAAAAGAATGCATCTTACCCAAAAATTCAATACACATTTTCACTAAAATACTATAAAAAATGGGATTGATCTTCTCTAGTGATTATATATCATGTTCTTGTTTAGACTAGAATATTATGATTTATAACTGAATTCAAAAGTATGGGTTACAAATACACAGTAAATAATGAGAAAAAATATAAGCAGACATCATAAAGCTCTAACCCTTAGAAGACTAATGACTGTCCAAGGCAGTTCAGAGTAGATAAATGTAATTGTACAATTACACTGATGGACCTTTAAAGCACAGATCTTTGTAGACTATCAACATTGAGAATGAAAGAAAAACATAGCAAAAATATTGCATCAATAATGAATGATGAAAACCAAAGACACCAGAAAATTGCATTCACAGTATCATTAGTATGCAAGCCAGCTTCCTAAACTAAGAAATGGAATAAAATAAGAAACACAGGCAAAGTCTTTGTGAGAACCAGAAAATAGAAATGATTTTTTTGTATTTGTTTTATTTGAGATATGTAAGTAATTTTATTTATCTGATTAAAGTTATGAAATAAGGTCATCAGCAAGTTATAAACAATGTAAATGTATATGGTATTTTCTCAAGCTATTGTTTTCATCATTTTCTATACAGGTAACATATTCCCCATTATTAAATAAAACAGCAGAAAAAATGAACAGATTTATACACATATATATACCAGTTTAAGAAGGTGGTTTATGCTATAACTGAGGAAAAATAGTAAACAAATAGCCTAGCAATAATACCTACCTAGCAAGATCACTCTGAAGCTAAAAAGAATAAGCATGTAAATCACTTAGCACAGTATCTAGCACATGGGCTCAATGAACAATATCACATTATTAGTAGTAGTATTTTCATGAATTTATAATAAGAAAGAGTAAAAAAATGCAGTTAAAGTCTTTATTTTTGTAATAACTACTATGGTTTTGGTTATAGAAACAATCATATTTGCAAAATGCAAATTTGATTTACTGCAGATTTATATTTGATTATGGCAAATCAGTAATGAAGTGGAAACCCAATTATCAGTTAGGTTGATAACTGAATAGAGGGTCAATACCATTCTATGATTTGCATGAACATTAGAGGAAAATTTGATACTATGATACTTCACAAAAGGAAGAGAACTTTTCAGCTCAGTATGGCAGGATTTGATCTCTCTTAGGCAATTATTCCATACCATATTTCATCCTAATGCTCTAAGGATGTCTTTCAGACTTCCAATTATAATATTTTTCAGAAAATCCAACTTAGAAGATGCAAGAACAAATCCTCTAGAATTTCCATATAGAAGAACAATCCACAGCTACTCAGCCCTTCCTCAAGAACATACAAGAAATATTTTCTACTTTGTGAAATTAAAATGTGAAATGGTGAAGGTTAATGGGTCAAAAGACTTTTGAAGAGTCTCTGATGCCCAAGAACTTTTATTTCCTTGGATCATAGCTCTTTTCTGGCTCTTGGCTTTCTGTGTCTAATTTGCATTGTGTGCCAAGGTTCTCTGCACCTAGCTCTTGATCCTCCTTCACCACCTGAGTACTGATGCATTTAGAGCACTTCTCTCATTAATGCCCTTCTTTGCTTTGGAACCCCTCCACTGCACCAAATTATGTTAAGTTGAAGGAATTTAGGTGCTCCTGTTACACTGGCCAAATGAATAGCTTAAAGGAAACCACACGCCACTAATTGCCATATGCTGTGTTTTAGTTCACTAAGTTATAGCGTAATAGTTCATACCACAAAAATGCTTGAATCTCAGTTGCCTGAGGTTGCTTGGCATGAACAAAAAGAAAAGAACAACTTAAAATGCCCCCGGAAAAAACTCTCAATTCAACATTTTTTCTAATAACCTCAAACTCTTACACTTTACATCATTAAATATTTATTTTCACATATGTGAAAAATTTTTATTTTCACATCATTAAATATTTATTTTCATCTATTCTAGTGTTTAATTATCAGCTGCTTTTTTAAAAAATCTTTTTTCCCACATGTTTTCTGAAGACATGGCAATTTATTAGAAAATAATGAAATAAATAATTCAACTTCTCACACATGGAGCCCTGTGAGAAACATACAGCCACACATTAGGTTGATTAGACCTTTAAACTTCTTTAAAAGTAAGAAAAGGGTCACATGGAATTATTGCATTAGCTTACAAAGGATTCTTTTCTACATATTAATGATATCTGTCAAAAGATATTTTGAAACAATCTGTTTCAAAGTTCAATGTACTATTATGAAAAATTGATATTTGTTTCAAAGTTCAATGTACTATTATGAAAAATTGATATTTAGTGATATCCCCTAGAACACAAATTTCACAAGAGTAGGAACCTAACTATTTGTTTCTCAATGGGTCCCTTAAAGAGTACCCTGATACATAATATCTTTAGTCATGATTTGATGAAAGACTGACTTTTTTCTACTCTTGTATTCACTAGTCCCTATAGCCATGAGCAAAGATGCTATTCTGGTAACCTCTAGTAAATTCATTTACAGTAATAAATGTATCCACCCTTGTTAATTTTGTGTGGTTGCTGTAAGAAATAACCTCAAACTAGGTGACTTAAAACAGAAGTTTATTTTCTGACAGTTCTATAGACCACAAGTCTGAAATCAAGACATCAATGGGCTTCATTACCTCCCTCCAAAGGTTTTAGGGAGAATACTTCCTTGCTTCTTCCACCTTCTCGTGAATCCAGATGATCTTGACTTGTAGCCACATAACTCTAATCTCTGCCTCTGTCTTCACTTGGCCTTCTCTTCTTCTCTCTGTAGTTCTCTCTTCTGTGTGCCTCTTATAAGGACACTTATCACTGGGTTTAAGGTCCATCTAGATAAACCAGGACATTCTCATCTTGAGATTCTTAACTTAATTACTTCTGCAAAGATCTTTCTTCCAAATATGGTCACATTTACAGGTTCTGCAGATTAGGCTGTGGACATGTCTTTTGAATGTGGGATGTGGACATACCTATTTGTCACGCAACACTGCCCTAATATCAAGAATAGTAAAGCTGTGCTTCAGCTGAAAAGACAGTAGACTTGAAATCGCACTCTGATAGAGTGCTAGAATTTCAATGAGATTGTCTAAGGGCTAACATGGAAATAGAGAAAGACAATCTCAGTAGCTGAGTCCTTGGAATTCTGCCCTGCCTTCGTGTCCACATCAAACATCACATTTTCCTCTTATTTTTCATACTTTGGACTTCCATTTAAATTATTGTTTGTTAAGTTCCAATATGCAAATTAAAAAATGAAACCTGAACAACAAAAATAATCTTTTGGATACGAAGCTGATATTCCTCTTTTCTTAGTCCCAAAGTGACAAGTGACTGGTCAACTCAGAAATATGCATTTTTTTTTTTTTTTTTTAGTTGCGGAACAATTTTCTTTCCTTGAGGTGAAACAAGAAAGAATGATTAGGTACATTGGCATGTCCTAAAGTTGATCAAGACCCCTAGGAATTTCTAGATTAGCAACTTTTGAAAGGCTGTGATCAGTTTTTCAGCTTTATTTTTCCTTAGAGTCTGCAGTGGTACTAGAGACCTGTAAAAAATTATATAGTTATGAAAGTCTTAGCTTCCATTTTAAATGATTATGGAGGATATAGGACTTTTCAATTGCTCTTCAGAATCTTTTATCCTCATTTTCTAGCAGCAAAGATCAGTTTCTCACACAGGAACATGATCACTCACTAATGGTATGCCCAAGGTAGCCAGGAAAGTTAAAAGGGTTTTGGTAAAATTCAGGTGAGTCTTTATTAATGATAATTTTACTTCACTTCCTGGCAACTCAAAAATAACTGTTTTTAACCATGATCTCACTTGTTATAGAGGTTTCTAGGATCTAAATTTTCATACCTAGAATATTCTCATCTCATTAAATGGCCAAGGTATTCAAGAATAGGTAATGTCAATAAAGATACCTCCATATTATAACTATATGGGGATTTATCACTTAACAATTCTAGGACATTCACCTCATTCATTTTTGAGAACATGTACTCATGGAGACAAGCTACTTTCCTTTTTTTTTTTTTTTTTTTTTTTTTTTGTTGTTGTTGTTGTTGTTGTTGATCATTTATCAACAGGCAAGGTCCTTGAGTCCCATGTCTTTGTGTCTAAACAAATCACCCTATCTTTTTTTGCTTCCACATATTCATCTCCTATTTGAGATGTCACAATCGCCAAAGTCCTGTATTCTGACTAATCTTTCTAAAGGGACAACTTGCATTATGCAATCAAAGTTGGGGCTGTGAACACACTGTTAAATTTTATAAGTAAAACATATACACATCATTCCTGTTTGTTTAGAAGCCCTGAGTCAGGAAAAATTTAAAAATGTACATCAATAGGCTAGAAATAAATAAATGTAATATATTACATACAAGCATAAATAAAACCTCAAGCTAAGAGGAAGAACAAGAACATTCTTGTTCCAGTTAGAAATTGTGGCAGAAAGAAAGCCAGTAATACCCCCTTCTCTGATATAAAGAAACAACAAAACATTTTAAAGACAGACAACTTCATCTCCAGAATAACTGAAAAACTGATCACCAACTTAGTTACAAATTGTGAAGCAAAGCCTCCTTACACAGTGAAATTTGAACAGGTCAAGAGAAGGTACTGAGAGTAAATTCACCCAGTAAATTCTAAAACTTTACTGCCTGAAGACTTTTCCAAAGCTGGGACTCCTGAACAGAATAAATATTACTCCTGTTCATCACTGCTTTCAGTAGCAAATCAGTGTGTGTACGAGTATGGGTGGTTTTCAGTAGCATCCTGGCCCATTTGTGTGACAGAATTGCCAACACTGTGAGGTTGAAGGATGAACTGCTTGACATGACACTTTTTCAGGAAACAGAATATCTCTGAGGCAAAGGAATGGAAAAATAGTCATTGGCAATCAGATTTGCACTGTTAACTACATTAGCTAAAAAAAAAAAAAAAAAAGTGAATGCTACATCAAAACACACACACACACACAATTATAATCTACAGAGCTTAACTATGAGCTACATAGATCTCTGCAAAAGCATACTAGGAGAAGATAAAAATTTGCAAAACAAATAACTTTGACTCAAAATTAATGATTTAAACAACTGAGTCTAGTAGAAGGAAAAATATAACTTCCAAAGCTGTGGGGATACTTTACTGAAGACATTATATATTTCATATTGATATCAGATAAGAGTCCTGTATATCAAGTGGCTTTGGACTATTATAAAGTGACCATCTATTAGGCCACAGCAAAATATCCAAATCAATGTCGAATACAGTGACTCTAACAGAGATCACGTTTTCTGAAATAAATGCAAAGTAATAAAATTAGTAACAGAAATATAAAATAAACAAAACATACAGCATGGAATTAAAAAAAATCTGTAGCGCTTCAACTGTGCTTAGACTTAAAAGGATTTTAAAACTAAATTTTAATAATTAAGAACCATATTAAAAATATTAAAATTCAAAATGTTTCTTATTTTGTAGAAGCCCTTTCAAACTAAGGACCAAAATCCAGAAGCTGAAGAATAAAACGAAATTTGGCAACATGCAAACTAAACGTTTTTACATGAAAATGTGAAAATTAATAAATACATATATTCAAAACACAAATGGCAAACCAGGAAAAAGAAATGTAACAGACAAATGGCTTTACTATAGAAAGATCTTTTATAAGTAGTGAGAAAGACCAATACACAAATTAAACAATCAGGAAATAATGAGAATAAGCAGTTCATGGGGAAAAAATGGCTTATAAACAGATGAAAATAAGCTTAATCTTATGCATAATTTCAAAATGCAGTTATGTTTAAATCCTGAACAGTAAATTTCACTTGTATGATTGACAAAAATTACAATGCCTAATGAGATGTCATTTATAAAAAATAAGTATCCCTTAGATGGTAATAAAAAAAACACAAAGTCTTTGGAGAGTAATTTGACAGTATCTAAAACATTCAAACGTTTTAATCTAACAATTCAAGTTATTGAAATTTATCCGGAAAATATGCACATACAAATATAGAAATATGTCCATCAATATATGCAAGAATATCTTCTCTGAAGCATCAGTGAAACTAGGTTTGAGATGGGAGGGAAACTCTAGTGCATCCTTTCTTACCAGTTTAAATGCTTTTTATCAAGTGTGTGCCTTAAATAAATAATTTAATAAATAAGCAAATACACAAGTATGCTGTAAGAAAATGAATAAATGGTAATCACATTTTTGTGCATGTGTGAGAAACAAAGCAAGAACAAAAATTCAGTGGATATCAGGGAAAAGGCTAACAATGCAAACTCAGATTTGTCATGGCAATGGGAAAAGGTCTCATCAATTGGAATAGTTTAGTGAAAGCAATGAAAGTTCACAAGCAATTTAAATAATGAGAGAGATATTGGAATGTTTTTTCTCCATCGGAACATGTACACACACACGCACACACACATACATATACCCCCTACATACACCCTTAGGATGTCTCAAGCACAGCAAAGACATTCAATCCAAATTAATAGATAAATGTCTTTAAAAATTATATTTGTGTGAGTAGTTATTATAGCTGTCATTCAAATAAAAGGCTAGTGTGCTTTGGTTTTTGAAGATTCTCTCCTTTTCTTTCCCCAGTGTCCAACACACATAAAGCAAGAATGACTGAACATAACTAATACTAGCCATAGAGGATTTTTCATGCTAAACAAGCCTTTGACAAATTGCATGTCTTTCAAGGTAGATAAATCTAGACCCAATGTTAGCAGGCATGAAAAACATCAGCCCATATTTATCTTTGACGGTTCCTATATTCAGCAGGAAAATGTTCTTCTTCAGTTGAATGCATTTAAATGATAAATAAATAGCTGTGAACTGAATCCTAGAAGAAAAGATAAAAAACAACAAAGAAAAAACAATCACTCTTGATTTCTTGATGTGACAAATTTGTTAAACATTTTCTTGATTTTCAAAATGATATATGCCATAAGGCTCTGTGGAAACCAAGTTCTTAGTTAATAAAAATGAAAAATTAAATGAAATAATAAAATAATATGTTTCCTAAACTGTGAATTTTCTAATCCAAATAACTTAGAATTAAAAAGTATGCTAAAGACTGTTTAGCTGCCTGATGTTTAATTTACTTCTTCAAAATTCTCACTAAGATTTGATTGTCTAGTATGGTTGAATACCTAGTGATCATCTACAATCTGGGCCCTGCATGTATTCCAGCAGAAACACAGGTTTTATAGAATACATGTGTTCCTAGATCCCCAAAAATATCAAAATTCTGAAAACATTTGTAAGGTTTAACATGACAAGTAATATTAAATTGAAGGATTAGAGTCTGTTATTTACTTGCTCATCGATTTTCTTATTTACCTAGTTCACATCAATGTATTAATTATACATTTAATATTATAATAAATTGTTATAATTTAAGGAAATTAACAAATCACTGTTGTCAATGAAAACAGACCTATTTTGTTGTCTGTATAACTATGCAAGAAGCCCCAGTAGAATTGGAAAAAGAGAAAGTGAAGATGCATTCAGTAAATAATAAAGAGAGAGCACAAAAGATGCTTGGTATATTGGATGAGGGAGGGGAAAAGTAAAGAGAGAATAATAGTAAAAAATTATTTAATTTTATCAACTACCAATTTTGGAGTTGATGGAGTGGCCTCCTCAATATCACCTTTTAATCTCTGTGGTCTCAGTTTTCTTATATATAAAATAGGGTAATAGATATTTTATGGTTCTTGTTAAGAATTAAATTACATATTCCTAAAAAAAATATTTTGCAAGTTTCTTACAGGTAGTGAGCCCTTAATAATAATTAATAATTTTTGTCATCATCGTCATCATCACTACCGAGAATCTTTGTATGTTTTCTCTCACTTAAAAAATATTTATGTACTGAGAACCACTGAAAAGTTAGTTCATTCAGTCCAGTTATCCCCAACATCTTCTGAGATAATCACCGTGGGATGAGAATCAAAAGTAGTGGATCAATTTTAAAAACTCAAAGAGAAAAGTAAAATACCATTTTTCTTTTATTCTACTCTAAATCCTTTTTAGTCTCCAACCAAATCCCCTAAAATAAAGTCTGCTTTTCTACTTATTTGTTTCTCCTCTTTCATTGATTCTGATCAAAACAAATGCACATTTTGTTCTTTTTTTTCTAGAATCTATTAAAATCCCCAAACTTCATAGGTTTGTAAATAAATTTTATTAACTGATGAGGAACAGTATCTTTTAAATTTTTCCATAAAAATGCAAAAGGAAAAGGTTGATCTTTTCCACAGGCCTCTTGATCTGACCTTGCTTATTTTATAGGAAGTATAGGAACCCCACATCCTCCACCTATTCTTTCGCAGCAGTCCCAGGAGACAAGCAACAATTAGTAAAAGTCATGAGCTGATGCGTTTTATGCATTAAAAGAAAACAACAACAATTATTTCTTTTTTTGCAGCCCCCTCTTCCAAGATATCTGACAAAAGTCAAAGTCTTTACTTTAAAATGATAAAATAGTAGATCCACCAAGTGCATAACAGCATTTAGAGATCTTTCCTTCCAGGTAACCCCTAGTAACCTCTGCCCCAGGTCCTGGCTCAGAATTCCAGACAGAGTTTTCAACAGCAAAATGAGTCAGTATTACTCTCCTGCTCCCCACCTCACCTGTCAGGTCAATTAGACAAGAACTAAAATGAATACTCATGGGAAAGAGCCCCTCGGATGGACTGCCTTACCTGAATGCCCTCAAACCTGCTGTGTCTTCCATTGAAATTGTGTTCCAGGGAGCCCCGGGAAGGAAATTTTGCTGGTATTTTTTCAGAGAAATATTCTGGCAGTTTTCATAGTATTTCCTCCTTTGAAAGCTCTTTCAAGGCTTGCATTACATAACTGAGAACATTCAATTAGAGGTTAATTATCTTTAACACCTACTAATCCAGATTTTTTCAACATGGGTCCAGGTTCAAGGGTAAGCTTTATCACTGTACAGTACAAGACATCAGAACCTCTTGATGGGGAAGCAAAGCAATTAACACAGTGAAACACTGACTAGATTCAGACTTTTCATTTTTTTCCCATTTACTGCATGGCATGTCTTAAATTATTTTATTTCTGTTTCTCTCTTTTCATTTCCTGGGGGCTGATCTTTGATCTACTATTTGAAGTTAGGAAGCGATAAAAGTAGAGAAGTGGTCTTGGCTTTTGACCCACCCAAAAGCCAGAAAGGGCACCTTATGTAACTTACTTATACGAATTGGGAAATTTTGTTGTCTTAACCATAGAAATTATCATTTTTCATATTTCTTATAAATGATTAAAAACAGCTTAAAATTGCTTGTGTACACAAAAGCATGAAGCAAAATTATTTAGTTAAAATGTTTATTTGGGTAACTGTGGACCACACTGCTTATTCATAGTTATTCACTACAAAGAAAAATTATTAGTATTTGAATGCACAGTGAATGATAGTTGGAGTTGAAACTCATCAAATCATACTTTGGTTAGAAAATAAGATTTTACTAAAAATGAAGAAGAAAAAAGGAGAAATGAGTTTAGAGAGCAACACATAGTTAGAATACTGAATCTTTTCAGTGTCTGCAAAAGAAAATATTCTCACGGCAGTTGTGTATTCATTCCTCTCTCATATGGATGCTAAGCTTATTATGTTCTATTCTAATATCATCACAGTGGTGTATGGTTAAGGACATATCTCCATATGCTGTAAATTACCACAGGACGAGAATCTGTAAGACCAGAAAGCTCAAACATTAGTGCTTAGATAACCAGGAGAGAGACTTCTAACTCTCTCCGGGCCCTGCTTTCTAGCCTAAAGATATAAACAATCTGAACGTGCTTAATGGAATTTCTGGTTGTGGGAGAATGATGATATTTGCTACATAAATGTAGAGAAAGAGGGAGGGAGGGAGGAAGAAATAAATGAATAGACAGACAGACAGAGACAGAAAGGAAGTATAGAGAAGAGACAGAAACAGACAGAAAGATAGGGACAGATAAAGGAAGGTACCTTGACCCTTATACTCAGAAGTGTGGTTCATGAGGTAATAACGCCATTTGGGATCTTATAAATACAGAATCTTAGGCCTAAGCCCTAATGATTGAGAATCCACAAATAACAAGACCAATAAATGATTCATATATACATTAAAATTTGAGGATCATTGCAAGAGGAAGATGTGTCAATTTTATTATATTGTGAAATTATCTAGTTGGTATGTTACTCTACAGAGTTATTTTCTTTTTTAATTCTTGAAACTCTTAAATAACATGATTTATAATTTCTAGCATCTTCTAAAATCTTCTACAGATCATTAAAGAAAGGGTACTTATCCAGAAAAAGCAGCTCCTTAAGGTCATGTTGATGAAGCTGTAGTAAATAACAAAGGCAGTTCAAGAGCCCAGTGGATCTCCAAGAATGTTCACATGGAAAGTCTGTTCAATATTAAAGGAAAACATATTGAGTTTTGATTTTATTAAGGTACTTTGTAGGTGGTCTTCAGTGCCCTGGAGAGCTCAAGCACTGAGTAATCAAAACATATGTAAGATCAAGATAAATTGCAACGTACATCCTAAGCAATCCTAGAATGCCAATGCATTTGTTTGCAATGAGAAATAATAGACATTATCTTCTCAAAGGCAAGCTCGTCCATTTAATATGAAGGCAATTTATAATAAAATGTGGTTTTGTAAGTAAAGAATCCCAGATAAAGAGATAGCAGGCAACATTATAATTAGGTGGTTTAAGAAATGTCCTTTCATGTGGAAAGTTTTTTAACAATGAGGTCAAAAACATTTAAGGCAGCTTTGGCCAACTCTTGTGTCTCCCTTGGAGACTTCTATGGACATAACCATTTTTGTATCTTTTTTCCATTTACCAGGGGTCTGTGCTATTTTCTCTCGATGTCTTATTTTACTTCTATAGATATATTAATATAATTTTTTAGGCCACAGATTTATCATAAGTTTTATTTTTTCATAAGTTATTGGAGTACAGTTGGTATTTGGTTACATGGGTTAAGTTCTTTAGTGGTGATTTGTGAGATTTTGGTGCTCCCATCACCCAAGCAGTATATACTGCACCATTTTATAGTCATTTATTCCTTGTCCCCTCCCACTCTCCCCTTGAAGTCCCCAAAGTCTATTATACTATTTTTATGCCTTTGAGTCATAGCTTAGCTCCACATATCAGTGAGAACATATGATGTTTGGTTTTCCATTCCTGAGTTACCCCACTTAGAGCAATAGTCTCCAATCTCATCCAGGTCACTGAAAATGCTGTTAATTCATTCCTTTTTATGGCTGCATAATATTCCATCATATATATATGCACATGCATGTATATATGTGAGTGTGTGTGTATATATATATACACATCTATATATCCCACAGTTTCTTTATCCACTCATTGATTGATTGGTGTTAGGGCTGGTTTCACAATTCTGCAATTGTGAATCGTGTCGCTGTAAACATGCATGTGTATGTGTCTTTGTGAATAATGACCTCTTTTCCTCTGGGTAGATAACCAGTAGTGGGATTGCTGGATCAAATTGTAGTTCTACTCTTTGTTCTTTAAGGAATCCCCACACTGTTTTCCACAGTGGCTCTACTAGTTTACATTCCCACCAGCAGTGTAGAAGTGTTCACTTTTCACAGTGTCCACTCCAACATCTATTGTTTTTGATTCTTTGATTATGGCAATTCTTGCAGGAGTGAGATGGTATTGCATTGTGGTTTTGATTTGTATTTCCATGATCACTAGTGATATTGAGAATTTTTTCATATCTTTGTTGGCCATTTGTATATCTTCTTTTGAGAATTATCTATTCATGTCCTTTGCCCATTCTTTGATAACAATGTTTTACCTTTTTCTTACTGGTTTGAGTTTGTTGTAGATTCTGGATATTAGTTCTTTGTCAGATGTATAGATAGGGAGGATTTATCTCCCACTCTGTGGGTTGTCCATTTTCTCTGCTGACTATTTCTTTTGAAGTGCAAAGGTTCTTTAGTTTAATTAGGTCCTAGCTATTTACCTTTGTTTTTATTAAATTTGCTTTTGGGATTTTGGTCATGAAATCCTTGCCTAAACCAATGCTTAGAAAGATTTTTTCCAATGTTATCTTCTAGAATTTTTATAGTTTCAAGCCTTAGGTTTAAGTCCTTATTCCATCTTCAGTTGATTTTTGTATAAGGTGAGAGATGAGGATCCAGTTTCATTCTCCTACGTGGTTAGCCAATTCTCCCAGCACCATTTGTTGAAAAGTATGTTCTCTCCCCACTTTATGTTTTTGTTTGCTTTGTCAAAAATCAGTTGGCTGTAAGTATTTGGGTTTATTTCTGGGTTCTCTATTCTGTTCCATTGGTCTATGTGCCTATTTTTGTACCAGTACCAGGCTGTTTTGGTGACTATAGCCTTATAGTATAGTTTGAAATCAGGTAGTGTGATGCCTGAAGATTTGTTCTTTTTGCTTAGTCTTGCTTTGGCTATGAGGGCTCTTTCTTGGTTTCATATGAGTTTTAGAATTGCTTTTTTTCTAATACTGTGAAGAATGATGGTGATATTTTGATGGGGATTTCACTGGAATTTGTAAATTGCTTTAGGCAGTATGGTCATTTTCACAATATTGATTCTACCCATCCATGAGTATGGAATTTGTTGCCATTTTTTTCATGTTGTTTACGCTTTCTTTCAGTAGTGTTTTGGAATTTTCCTTGTAGAGGTCTTTCGACTCCTTGGTTACCTATATTCCTAAGTAATTTTTTTGGAGGGTGACTATTGTAGAAGGTGTTCAGTTCTTGATTTGACTCTCTTCCTGGTTGCTGATGGTGTATAGAAGAGCTACTGATTTGTATAAATTAATCTTGTATCCAGAAACTTTGCTGAACTCTTTTATCAGTTCTAGGAGCTTTCTGGAGGAGTCCTTAGGGTTTTCAAGGTAAACAATCATATCGTCAGTGAACATGACAGTTTGACTTCATCTTTACCGATTTGGATGTCCTTTATTTCTTTCTCTTGTCTGATTGCTCTGGCCAGGACTTCCAGTACTATGTTGAAGAGGAGTGGTGAGAGTGGGCATCCTTGTCTTGTGCCAGTTCTCACGGGGAATGCTTTCAACCTTTTCCCATTCAGTATTATGTTGGCTGTGGGTTTGTTATAGATGACTTTTATTACTTTAAGGTATGTCCCTTATATGTCAATTTTGCTGAGACTTTTAATCATAAAGGACTTCTGGATTTTGTTGAATACTTTTTCTGCATCTACTGAAATGATCTGCTGATTTTTGTTTCTAATTCTGTTTATGTGGTGTATCACATTTACTGCCTTGCATATGTTAAACCATCCCTGTATCCCTGGTATGAACCCCACTTGATCATGGTAAATTATCTTTTGATATGTTGTTGGATTTGGTTAGCTAGCACTCTGTTAGGTATTTTGGCATCTATGTTCATCAAAGATATTAATCTGTAGTTTTCTTTTTTGGTTATATCATTGACTGGCTTTGATATTAGGGTGATGCTGGCTTCATAGAATGAAGTAGAGAGGATTCGATCTTTTTCTATCTTATGGAATAGTGTCAGAAGGATTGGTACCAATTATTCTTTGAATGTCTGGCAGAAATCTGATGTGAATCTGTCTGATCCTGGACATTTTTTTTGTTGGCATTTTTTAAATTACCATTTCAGTCTCATTGCTTCTTATTGGTCTTTTCAGTGTATCTAATTCTTCCTGATTTAAGCTAAGAGGGTTGTATTTTTCCAGAAGTTTATCTATCTCTTCTTGGTTTTCTAGTTCATTGCATAAAGGTGTTCCTAGTAGCCTTGAATGATCTTTTGTATTTCAGTAGTGCCAGTTGTAATATCTCCTGTTTCGTTTCTTAGTGAGGTTATTTGTAATATCTCTCTTTTTTCTTGGCTACTCTTGCCAATGGTCTATCGATTTTATTCATCTTTTTAAAGAATCAGGTTTTTGTTTCATTTATCTTTTGTAATTTTTTTGTTTCAATTTCATTTACTTCTGCTCTGCTCTTAGTTATTTCCTGTCTTCTGCTGGGTTTGGGTTTTGTTTGTTCTTGTTTCTCTAGCTCCTTGAGATGTGACCTTAGAGTGTCCATTTTTACTCTTTCAGTCATTTTGATGTAGGCATTTAGGGCTATGAACTTTCCTCTTAGTACCACCTTTGCTGTATCCCAGAAGTTTTGATAGGTTGTGTCATTATTGTCGTTAATTTGGAAGAATTTTTAAATTTCCCTCTTGATTTTGTTGTTGACCCAATGCTCATTCGGAGCAGGTTTTTTTTAATTGCCAAGTGTTTGTATGGTTTTGAAGGATCTTTTTGGAGCTGATGTTTTGGAGTCGATTTCCAGTTTTTATCCCACTGTAATCTGAGAGAGTGCTTGATATAATTTCAATTTTCCTAAATTTATTGAGGCTCATTTTATGGCCCATCACATGGTCTCTCTTGGAGAAAGTTCCATGATTGTTGAATAGAATGTGTAGTCTGCAGTTGTTGGCTGAAAAGTTCTGTACATATCTGTTAAGCCCATTTGTTCCAAGGTATAGTTTAAATCCATTGTTTCTTTGTTGACTTTCTGTCTTGATAACCTATCTAGTGTTGTCAGTGGAGTATTGAAGTCCTCCACTATTATTGTATTGCTGTCTGTTTTGTTTCTTAGGTTTATCAGTAATTATTTTACAAATGTGGGACCTCCAGTGTTAGGTGCATACGTGTTTAGGATTTTGATATTTTCCTGTTAGTTAAGGCCTTTTACCATTGTATAATGTCCCTCTTTGTCTCTTTTAACTGCTGTCACTTTAAAGTTTATTTTGTCTGATGTAAAAGTAGTTATACCTCCTGGCTTTCAGGATCCATTTGAATGAAATGACTGTTTCCAATCCTTTTAGTTTATGTGAGTCCTTATATGTTAGGCGAGTCTCCTGAAGGCAGCGGATGGTTGATTGGTGAGTTCTTATCCATTCTGTGTTTCTTTATCTTTTAATTGGAGTATTTAGGCCATTTACATTCAGAGTTAAGTATTGGAATGTGAGGCACTATTGCATTCATTATGCTCTTTGTTGCCTGTGTACTTTGTTTTCTTTGTTTTTGCTTTTTAATGTGTATTTTTGTTTTACAGGTCCTGTGTGATTTATGCTTTAAAGAGGTTCTGTTTTGATGTGTTTCCGGGATTTATTTCAAGATTCAGACCTCCTTTTAGCGGCTCTTGTAGCAGTGAGTTGGTAAAGGGGAATTCTCTCAGCACTTGTTTGTCTGAAAAAGACTTTATCTTTCCTTCATATATGATGCTTAGTTTCACTGGGTACAACATTCTTGGCTAATAATTGTTTTGTTTAAGGAGGCTGAAGATAGGACCCCAACCCTTTCTAGCTTCTATGATTTCTGCTGAGAAATCTGCTGTTAATTGATAGGTTTTCCTTTATAGGTTACCTGGTGCTTCTGTCTCACAGCTCTTAAGATTCTTTCCTTCATCCTAACTTTGGATAACCTCATGACGATGTGCCTAGGTGGAGATCTGTTTGTGATTATTTTCCTGGGTGTTCTTTGTGTTTCTTGTATTTGGATGTTTAGGTGTCTAGAAAGGCTGGGGAAGTTTTCCTCAATTATTCCCCCAAATATGTTTTCCAAGCTTTTAGAATTCTCCTCTTCCTCAGGAACACCAATTTTCTTAGCTTTGGTTGTTTAACATAATCCCAGACATCTTGGAGGTTTGTTCATATTTTCTTATTCTTTTTTCTTTGTCTTTGTTGGTTTGGGTTAATTCAAAGACCTTGTCTTTGAGCTCTGAATTTATTTCTTCTACTTGTTCAATTCTGTTTCTGAGACTTTCCAGAGCATTTTGCATTTCTAAAAGTATTTCCAAAGTTTCCTGAAATTTTTATTGTTTTTTTTTTCTTTAAGCTATCTATTTCCTTGAATATTTTACTTCTTGTATCATTTTTTTGATTTCCTTGCATTGAACTTTACCTTTCTCTGGTCCCTCCCTGATTAGCTTAATAACTAACCTCCTGAATTCTTTTTCAGGTAAATAAGGAATTTCTGCTTGGTTTGGATTCATTTCTGGTGAACTAGTGTGATTTTCTGGGAGTATTGAAGAGTCTCATTTTGTAATATTACCAGGCTTGGTTTTCTGGTTCCTTCTCATTTGGGTAGACTCTGTCAGAGGGAAGATCTAGGGCTGAAGGTTGTTGTTCAGATTCTTTTGTCCCATGTGGTGTTTCCTCGATGTAACACTCTCCCCCTTTTCCTATGGATGTAACTTCCTGTGAGCTAAACTGCAGTATTGTTGTCTCTTGTCTGGGTCTAGCCACCCAGTGAATCTACCCAGTTCTGAGCTGGTACTGGGGGTTCTTTGCACAGAGTCCTGTGATGTGAACCATCTATGGGTCTCCCAGCCATGGATACCAGTGCCTGTTCCAGTGGAGGTGCTGGGGGTGATGCAATGGACTCCATGAGGGTTTTTAGCTTTGGTGGTTTAATGCTCTATTTTTGTGCTGGTTGACCTCCTATCAGGAGGAGGTGCTTTCCACAGAGCATCAGCTGTGGTAGTATGGGGAGGAACTGGTGGTGGGCAGGGCCCTAGAACTCCCAAGATTATATGTACTTTGTCTTCACTACCAGGGTGGATAGGGAAGGACCATGAGGTGGGGGTGGGGCTAGGCATGTCTGAGCTCAGACTCTTCTTGGGCAGGTCTTGCTGGGGCTGCTGTGGGGTATGAAGGTGAGATTCCCAGATCACTGGAGTTGTGTACCTAGGAGGATTATGGCTGCCTCTGCTGAGTCATGCAGGTTGTCAGGGAATGGGGGAGAGCCAGCAGTCACAGGTCTCACCCAGTTCCCATGCAAACCAAAGGTCCAGTCTCACTCACACTGTGACTCCCATAACATCCCCCAGTCCATTTCCAGGCAGGGAGCATAAGGGTTTGAAAACCTGCCCTAGTCTACCTGCCTCCCAGCTACAAAAGAAAAGGGTTTGGTTCTTCCCCAGCATGGGGAGTCTGCACAGTGGATTTGCTCCCTCCCCCGAGTTCTGGCCAGGAGACTTCTCATCCTGTTCAAATTGTTGCAAAGTTCAGCTAGAGATTTGCTTCTCCCTTGTAGTTTTTTACTCCTGTTCCTCTCCTGTTGGATCCCTGTGGTGCCAGACAGGAATGGCCTGTTAGAGGACTTAGTGAGCTTCCAGGGCCTTTCTGCTGCTTCCTCTACGCCTGTATTTTGCTCAGGTCTCCAAACTGACTCAGCCCCAGGTAAAGTTGGAAACTTCTCTGGCAAACAGGCCTTTGGCTTCTCCAGTGGGAGTGTGTGTTCAGGAGAGGAGTGTCTCCCTTTCCCACTTCCGCAGTTGGGGAACTCAGTTTTCTCTGGGGTCTCCCGGGTCCTGCAGGAGCGGTCTGCATCCTACAGAGGGTCTGTGGGTCCTCTTGGGATTGCTGGTTTGTTCTTGCAGTGGATGAAGCTGAAGTCCACCATGTGAGCCCCCACGCACTGCTCTGTCCAGAGTGGCAATCAAGTCCTGCCTGCCATCTGCCATGATGATACCTACCCAAATTAACTTTCTATAACTTAAATATAACTTACATTTCCTTAGATCAGGGTTTTTCAAAGTGAAGTTCTAGGTACTGGCATGCAAATTACCAAATATGTTAATAATTCAGCTTCCTGGCTTCACCCAGACCCACTGAATCAGAACCACTTGAAAAGGAACCTGGGAATCTGCATTTTACACTTCCTCAGATCGTGTTTCTCTAACTAACTGTTTTTTAAGTCATGCATTGGGGGCTCTATTCTGATTGTTTAACTAGAAACTAACAAACAACTGTATCTAACAGTTTAAAAGTACTGATGGCTTTTAGTATAGGCTAACTTTTCCAATTACAATTGACAGTTTAATTCTTAGAAAACAAATTTATTTGCGGTTCTTAGAGTATTCGTCACCCTGAGGCCTTCAAGTAGTAGTAACAAATACATAATCATTTTATATGACCATAAAACTCTAAATATGAATCTACTTCTGACTTTTTTCACATATATATATATAAATTATATGTGAAGAAATTAATTCATCTATACATTATTTTGACAAGTATGTTAATCCACTACTGTATGTTAGACCCTTTCAGATTTAATCTCCTAGGATTTCTGCTGAAGTTTTTATATTTGGTTCCATTGTATTCCCTTTGTAAATTTAATTAACCAAACTTTTCTGAGTTTCTGCCATATATCAGAAATTTCCCTAAGCACCAAAAATTCACTGATGACTAAAACAGGGTACTGGCAATAAGAATAATTTGATCCATTGTCTAGTTGTTATTTGTAGCATACGTGAATGGAAATAAATTTCTCCAAAACACAACTCTAAAGGACTTTTGCTTTTAGCTATTCTAGTCAACAGAATCATGAAAATCATCATTCAGGTAAGTTGTAGTTGACTTCAGTATCCATATTTAACAATATCTGAAGGAGTATTTTTAAAATGTCTAAAAATGATTTTAAAAATTGTTGGAAATGACAGGCTAGCCACTTATAAAAAGAAACAGTTTTGGCTTAATGTATACATTGTAAACAATAAATTATAAGCACATGGTTCTAACACCAATTAATGATGCTTTCACTAGAAACTAGTGATAACCCTTGAAAAATGTGACCACAACTAAGTTCTGCTGCAGTCTGGGTCCCTGTTTCTGTTGTCACTTTTCCAACCTAAGAAATCCCTGTGGAGTTATTGCTTCTTGCAAGTGGGCAAGGTGAGGCTGGGATGGACTGTCACAACCCCTGTGTGGTGTGAAGAGATGCGTCCTGCTTGGAATCATGGCTAAATGGATTTCTACTTTGAGAGGAACTTGGAAGCTATCCTAAGCAATCCTAGTGACATGTTCTCTCCATTCTCTCTGCAGCTTCTCTCCAGAAGGCGTCCAGGAGAAGCTCAGGTTAATTACATCAGTTCTGATATTCCCAGAGCAACTCAATGTTATACAGAATACATACAATAGAAATCCAATTACAATTTGGCATTCCATTTGATTTACTTATTTTTAAATTCTGGCAGAAGTTAAATAAGTTCAATAAATTCAATGAAAAGTTTAACAGTCTATATTTAAAATAGTTCTGAGGAACTAAGTAAAATGTCAATTTCCCCATGATTTGTTACTACATTGCATATGGTTTTCTATGAGACTATTAATTTTTCTGCCTTATAGCTGCTGTCCACATCAGTCTACGTTTTTGTCCCCTAATTCCTTCAGATGCAGCTCTGAATGGGCTAAAGTTTCCTCTGACATGCCCAAAGGCATCAGAAGAGCCAGTTCCTGACAGGAAGCCAGGAAGATGGACCAGCCATCCATTTGTTAATGTGTCACACTTGAATTACACATGGCTGGCTGCAAAATTAAATTGCTCTTTCAGGATATCAGTGGAGACATAGATACAGCATTATATCTCTGTGTTCCTATTGTTTTCGGATCAGAAAATGCTTTACTTGTGTACCCTTGCTAAATTGTGTTCACTGAAAGTACAGATTGAAAAGGGTATTGATTGCAGCTTTCTCCAGGCCTGTAGTGGGTCTGTGATTTCAGAATTGAACATTTAGAAGGAAAAAGTATGTGTTTCCAGCCTTGGCACCTGGAAAATTCTGGAAATCTTTAACAAGAACCAATAATTAGGTGATATTGTTAAACTTCCTAGTAGTGACCTGTGCAACTGTGTCCATTTTCCCCTTCCTAATCTAAAGTGATATATTCAGGCTTTGTAATTCTTCCGTATAAAATACTCATGGCCCACAAATACAGTTGCATCCGTAATAACAGTTGCTCTTCAAACAGTTTGATCAAAAGATGAAAAGCATGACCTAACACATATTGGCAATGAATGAACACTGATAACTTCAATGACTCCAAATTTCTCTTTGTTATGGACTGAATGTTTGACTCCCTAAAAAAAAAAAAAAAAATCGTATGTTGGATCCTAAACCTCAATATGTCGTAACAGAAGGTATGGCCTTTGAGAGGTAGTTAGGTCATGAGGGTTGGAACCTTTATGAATAGGATTAATGTCCTTATAAAAGAGGCCACAATTGTTATTCTGCCTTTTGGCTAAGATCATATGTAAAAGCGGCCCCAGTTGCTCTCTACAAAGGTCTCTCACAAGTGAGGATCCAAGAGCACAGCCATCTTCAAATCAGGAGGCAGGTTCTCACTGGACACCATATCTGCTAGCACCTTGATCTTGGGCTTCCCAGAATCTGAAACCATGAAAAACAAATGTTGTTTTAGCGATCCAGTCTATGGTAATTTGTTAGACCACCATGAACCAACTAAGACACTCTGGATGAGTAAACACAGATAAAGTTGCCATCACTTGCAAAATATTTCAATTTTGATAGAATGAATGTCAAAAACAAATTATTTCAGAGTGTAGAAATAAAAATCAACCAAATGAGAAAAAACAAAGCCTATTTATTCAGAGCTTGCTATAGCTAGGGAGTCAAACACCGTGACTTGCATTTGCAAAGATTCCAAGATAGGCAGGGAAAAGCTCTCGAGTGGAGAAAGAGAGAGAGAGGGGGGAAGAGAGAGAGAGAAAGAGAGAGGGGGAGAGAGAGAGAGAGAGAAGAAGGTTCCAGGCTCCAAGTGGTGTGCTCTGTTTGGAGAATACTGGCATGGGAGCTGACTAGCTAACTAAAAGCAGGACATTCTATGTGATTGACTAGGGCAGAATATTGGTTTTCTCTGGTTGGCCCTGAGTTAAAAAGTAAGGAAGTTGGCAGTCATTGATTAGGTCACAGCTTTCTTTGATAGTTTCTGCAGAGCTTGTGGGTCAGAGTTCTGTTGTCATATATGTCTGGTCGTTATCCATTTATATATTCAGCCTCTCAGGAGTGTATATTGGTATGGTCGTTCAGGAATGAAATTTAAGTAGGCTAGTTTCTACAGTGATGCAGCATTAACTCCACTAATGGGAAGATGGTAGGTAAACATAACATCAAATACTTTTTGGGGGGGGGGATTTTTCATGGATCATGTGCATGAGAGGCTAATGATATTAATATATTGAAGTAAAATTTGGTTTTCCCTCTCTCTCTCTTTTTTTTTTTTTTTTTTTTTTTTTTTTTGAGACAGAGTTTTTCTCTTTTTGCCCAGGTTGGAGTGCAATGGCATTATCTCGGCTCACCACAACCTCCGCCCCAATATTTCAAGCAATTCTCCTGCCTCGCCTCCTGAGTAGCCAGGGTTACAGGCATGCACCACCATACCTGGCTAATTATATAAATATATATATATATATATATTTAGAGTAGATATATATATATATATATTTATAGTAGAGACAGGGTTTCTCCATGTTGATCAGGTTGATCTTGTACTCCCGACCTCAGGTGATCTGCCCACCTCAGCCTAGCAAACTGCTGGGATTACAGGCATGAGCCACCACACCCGACTGGTTTTCTTTTTTAAACAAGATTTTCATGTAATATTGAGAGATAATGAAACATTTTGTTGCTTTTGAATAAACTGCAAGGAAAGGATAAAAAAGGAAGAGGGAGGAGAGACAGATTCGTTTTGCTTTATTCTGTCTTTATTGGGTCTTGTTTGGAAAGCTGAGTCTTACCTTTATCAATGCATAAAAGCTTTTGCTTTTCTGAAATTTTCTGAATTATCACTTTGGCTAAATTAATGACCTGTGGTCCTATTTTGTTATATCAAGTGTGTTAAACCTTTAATATTTGATAAACCTTCCAAAATAAAAATTTCAGCTTCTAAATTGAGCCCTTTTGAACTCATTAACCCTTTGAGATGTTAGGTCTTCTGAAGTCCAAAAGAGACATTTGGCTTATTTTGGTACGCTAGAATCATACAGGAAGTATTTTCAAGTGTGAAATAGTGTTTGACTTTCTTTCAGTTGTATTTATATAAATGTATTATTAGTGTCTGTTCCAAAATTGTATGAGATTCCTGTGATTCTGATATGTCTCAGTGTATGTTATCGGTGACACTTAAGATTGTTATGTTAAATTGTTGTATATCACAAAAATAACCAAATTTCCTTGTCAATTGTGTTATTAGCCATGGCTTTTCCGTGACTTGTCCTCCACAATTATTTTACTTTGATTATTTACAAAAAGCTGTTTCATAATCAGCTATAGGACCAAGACAGGTGCTCTTGAATTCAGGTTTCTAGTAATGTTGCAGATTGTGCCATTAGAATAGAGGGGAAAACTTTCACGACTCACATAGAACACTGATGTATTCATGAATATCAAGCAGAATAGGAGTTACTCACATGGTCTGAACCAATAGAAGACTGAAATAATCTTTTTACAACGTTTTGTTCGAGAAGTTGCCAATTGTTTTGCTTTTCAGAGTGAAGAAAACTTTTCTTTTGAGCTCTTGACACCATTTTTTTTTTTTTTTTTTTTTAACTTTGAGACTTAGCCTCACTCTGTCTTCCAGGCTGGAGTGCAGTGGTGGGATGATCGCTCACTACAGCCTCAAACTCCTGGGTTCAAGCAATCCTCCTGCCTCCACCTCCCAGGTAGCTGAAACTGCAGGTGCACACCACCATGCCAGGCTAATTTTTGTAGTTTTTGTAGTGGCAGGGTTTCACCATGTTGCTCAGCTTGTCTCAAATTCCTGGAGTCAAGCAACCCACTTATCTTGGCCTCCCAAAGCCTAGGATTCCAGATGTGAGACACTGGGCTATGACTAGCTTTTAACAGTTGAGTAAAGTATTCTACTGTAAGCAAAACCTGTAGTATATTTCTTTCTCTCTACCTGATTTCTCCAGAATTTGGAAACTATTTGTGAGTATTCTTAACTTGCAACAATATAGTTACTTGCATAAGTACAATAAGATACAGCTTTTTTTTTTTTTTTTTTTTTTTTTTCTTTTTTTAGGCTGCTTTGAAAATGGAGGTTGACCTATGGAGATGGTAAAAGCTCCTTGGAGAAACTGGACTTGTTCCCTCTTCTGTACATGGTTCTTGGCCTGTAGTAAGTAAAGAATGTCACTTTCTGATGGACCTAGGAACACCAAGTTATTCTGAGATCTCAGTAAGAGATCTTAAACTCATATAGGTATCTACAAGCACAAATAAATCCTTGGCTAGACTCTAGAGGCTTTTATAAGGCCTAATCTGAGATTACAATATAAAAGTTCCAGCAAAGCCAATTAAAAATGTTTATATAACAAATAATTATTTTTGCTACATTGTATGCCAATAATCAGTACAAATCTAATGGAATTAGAGTTTATTTTACAAATAAATTTGTTCTACTATGATATTTCCTTGATAAATATTGGAAAATGAAGAGAAAAAAAGTTATGTTTCAAGAGAAACTATAGTAAAACTGTTATTAGAGCCCAGTCTTATTTGCTGTTTTTAAATCTCTGCTGATGATTCCATATCTGATTTGTTCTTAAGGTCATTCACCTGTAGCCGTTAAGTCTTCAGGTCAGTTCCACAGGGATTCCTAAAACTAGGACATTCATTCATTATGTTAGGGCTCATTATTTATCATATAGTGTACTGCTCATTTACGTGTTGTACTAAAACTGTGTATAAATTCAGTAATGTTTTTGTTATGCACACCTTAGGACCCTAACCAGGCACCTGTGAATACATACAGACAACTGCAAAAGTTTCACTCCATTTACTCTGTGAGCAACTCCTATTCCAACTATGCCCTCTATCACAGGAAGAAGTTAGAGCAGTCATTGGCCTTTTCCCATCTCTGTAGCTCACAACTCAGGAGTGAGGTGTGCTGAAGCCCAAGGAGGAATTGAAACCACCTTTGCAAAATTATGAGAGTGGGACAAATGTGACAAAGTCATCTCCATCTTGCTTCTGATCTTCAAGCTGTCCTTGGTATTCCTGGGTGTAGGCCAAGCTAACTTTGGGAGAAATTTAGTGTATAGTTTAACTAGAAAGCAAAAATAATAATAATAATTCCTCCCTAAAACTAACCCCTTGCTTAATCAAGGACTAAACACTGCCTCTGTTAAGACTAATAAAAGGCTGCAAAAATAAGATTATGGGAAGGACCTGAAATCTTTTAAAATGTAGGCATAGTTTCTATAATCATTTACTGCTTAGGAGTCATGTGGTCAGAAGTCACAAGATTCGTGACTTCCCCAGTTGTTCCTATAGATAACATTACTATCGTAGAACTGAAAATTGATTTTTGAGATATTTTTCAGACTGACACCACTGGGACTCATGACTCATTACTCAACTGATCCTGTAGTCTCACCAAGAGATGGCTCAACACATGAGGACTGTTTTCCACACCCCTATGACTTCATCCCCAGCCAGTCAGTAGCACTCATCCCCTAGCCCCCGCCTACCAAATTGTCTACAAAAAAATCTTACCTCTGAGCCTTCAGAGAGACTGATTTGAATGCTGTAACTCCAGTTTTCTTGCATGGGTCAGCCTCACATCAATTAAACTCTTTATTGCCAAAAAAAAAAAAAAAGAAAAATGAAAATGACTAAGGTGCTCATAGTATCGTGGACTTCCACTAAAGAGACAGGTAATCTAAACAGTTCTGAAAATAAATAAATAAACAAACAAACAAATAAATACTTGAGGTTAATCTGGATCATGAGAAACTGTAGACACAGACTTTAGTGATGTGATTACGCTTTACTCTTAATTGTAGGTTAGGAAGGACCTATCTACTGTAGAAAGAATGACCAGAATTCAGATGGGAAAGGACTCAGTGGGAAGTAAGGTCAAAGAAGACTTTCATGAAAAAATACGTAGCTGAAGCAGGGTGGACAAGGATGAGCCTTGCACAGGGAGAGTGCAGCGAGGGACATTGTTTATGTTGTGTAGATAAAATAGGTAAAGGCATCTACTTGGAGATGAGATTATAAATTTGATTATAGGTTCCTTGATAACAAAATGATAGCAGAAAGAGCAAAATAAAAGAAAATTGTAAAATATATCATAAAGACTATGAGATGCAGTGCTGTAGATAAAAAAAAGAGGAAGTGAAGTTAATGTAAGAAAATGTTGTATTTCAATTTGGATGTGTTTTGGAGTTGATTGAAGCAGGCTATTCTAAAGTGGGGGTCCCCAAACCCTGGGCCATAGACCAGTAACAAAGCTTCATCTGTATATACAGCTACTCTCCATGGCTTGCATTATCACCTGAGCTTTGCTTTCTGTCAGATCAATGACAGCATCAGATTCTCAAAGGAGTACAAAACCTATTGTGAACTGTACATGTGAGGGATCTTGGTTGCATGCTTCTTAAGAGAATCTAATGCCTGATGATCTGTCAGTGTCTCCCATCACTCTCAGATGGGATCCCCAAACCATCCTCTCTACCTGGTCTGTGGAAAAATTTTCTTCCATGAAACCAGTCCCTGGTGCCAAAAAGGTTGGGGACCACTGTTCCAAAGGAATTACTTGTAGGCAGGGGGTATATCCACCTACCACATTTTCAGAATGGGAAATCATGACAAGTATATATGTAAAATAGTACCCAGGGACGTGATATTTGAAGCTATAAAAGCAGGCTCCCCAAGAGAAAGATAATATAGAAAAATGCATAGACATCTTGAAACAGATAATGATCACACATAATGAGAGCAGAAATGAGAACCTATGGAGGTTTTAGAAAGATAGGAAGAGAAATCTTCATGTTATAGTGCCACGGGGTATTTGGAAAGTCTACAAAGTTGGAGGGGATGGGTGTCATGTAGTAGGTTAGAAACAATGCGGTAGCCACTGTAAACAATGCCTTGATATAATAGGTTATAATAGTCTTTTATTATAAACTAAACTAAAATGACTATATTTTAAATAAAAAATGAAGTTTAAGAGTATCATTGTAAAGTTTACAGCTTTGGGTTATATGAAAATTGAATATGCAGAAGATGAAGACTGGCCCTGTATGTTTGGAAGCCTGCATGCTAAATTATTTATACATAATTAAAATGAACAAATCAAATGAAGAATTTACCACTCACACATCCCTAATAAATAAATAGCTGGTTATGTGGGAATACAGGAAAATATATTATAAATACAAATGATTTTCAAATGAGTAGCAGTTGATTTTGTTCTTTTTTTAAATG
This sequence comes from Piliocolobus tephrosceles, assembly GCF_002776525.5. Classification (NCBI taxonomy): domain Eukaryota; kingdom Metazoa; phylum Chordata; class Mammalia; order Primates; family Cercopithecidae; genus Piliocolobus; species Piliocolobus tephrosceles. The sequence continues at coordinate 80,073,202 of NC_045438.1, read as the reverse complement.
GATAATTACTGATATCAAAAGCAGTTTGTGTAAATTTCACTCAAACAGTGAGTTGGGAAGAATTATGAAATGTGTAAAGCAGAGTGATTAGAATATATTGTTTAGATAACTTGTGACAATTTTTCTAAGGATGAATCTCCACACACCTTTTATAAAGGGACTCTTTCTAAGCATTGAAACTCTAGCAATTAGTTTGTTAGATCTATGTTATACGATTATTTTATCTCTCACCAAAATTCTACCTAATAGAAGATTGGAAAGGGGTTTAAACAGGAGCTCATTTCAACCATTCTAGGTATCTCTTCTGAGAGTCTTCATCCATTATATTTTTTACACTGACAAGTATATAATTTTACTCATTATACCAGATGAAATGACTTCATGAGAAATGATACACTCTCATTCTGTTGGTGGGTATGAAAGTTGATGGGCAATAAGCAAGAGGTTATCACAATTTAAAATATGTGTACTTATGACCTAGTGTTACAGTTTTAGGAATTGAAATATGAAAAACTGTTAATGTACATTGTTTACGCAAAGTAAAATACTGAAGACAACTTAAGCATTTATTAAAGAAATAATAGCCAAATAAACTATAATATGTCTATATTGTAGAGTAGTTTTCAGCTATTTGAAACGATGAGCCATTTCAAAAATGAAAGTATGATCTGTTGCTGAGTAAAGGATACCTGTTTTAAAAAAGTGTGTAGAAAATAATGCTATTTCAGTAAATAATGATTATTATTATTGCTATTGTTTGAGATGAAGTCTCACTCTGTCTCCCAGGCTGGAGTGCAGTGGTGTAATCTCGGCTCACCGCAACCTCTGCCTCCGAGTTCAAACGATTCTTCTGCCTCAGCTTCTCGAGTAGCTGGGACTATAGGCACATGCCACCATGTCTGGACAATTTTTTTTTTTATTTTTAGTAGAGGCAGGGTTTTACCATATTGACCAGGCTGGTCTTGAACTCCTGATCTCATGATTCACCTGCCTTGTCCTCCCAAAGTGCTGGGATTACAGGCATGAGGCACCTAGCCCCATCATCAGTAAATTATTATTATATGTACAAGTAGAAAATTGGAAAAAGGTCTTGGAAAGATACATATCCAACTGTTAATGGTAGTCAACAATTGTTTTAGAAGGATGACTGAGGAAAGGTTTGGAACAGTTCACATTTTGTAATTAAATAAATACAAGTTTGTGTTTAATTGTTGACATTTTTATATTCTTAGAATTTCATTTTTGTTCTTATTGTGTTTTGTTTATAATTATTTTTTGAGATGAATTAATTTACAATAATGCACAAAAATCTTAAGTGTCCAATTCTATGAGTTTTGAAAAACACTTACATTTGGGTAACTCACTCTTATTTATGAAATGTGTATAATATAAGGAAATGTGTATGTATATAAGGAACACTTTTCTCATTTTCTGCCCCTTCCCAATCAACCTTCACCTCTTAAGCTTCTAATTATTTGCATCAAAATTTAGTTTTGCCTTTTGTAGAAATGCCTATAAATGGAAATATACATTAACTACGAACTTGTGCTCAGCTTCTCAAGTCCAAGATACATCTGAGATTCCTCTACCTTGTTGCATGTATTAGTCTGTTCTCACACTGCTATAAATAAATGCCCGAGACCGGTAATTTATAAAGAAAAGAGGTTTAATTGACTCTCAGTTTACATGGCTGAGGAGGCCTCAAAAAAACTACAATCATGGCAGAAGGTACCTCTTCACAGGGTGGCAGGGGAGAGAATTAAAGCAGGGGGAGCTACCAAACATTTATAACACTATCAGATTTCAGATCTCATGGGAAGTCACTATCACAAGAACCTCATGGGGGAAACTGTTTCCATGATCCAATTATCTCCACTTGGTCTCTCCCTTGACACATGGGGACTATAGGGGTTATGGGGATTACATAATTCAAGAAGAGATTTGGGTTGGGACACAAAGCCTAACCATATCATTGCCTGTAACAGTAGTTTATTCCTTTTAATAGTTGATTAGTATACCATGGTAAGAATATACTCTGATTTCTTAGTCCACTGTCCTGCTGATGAGCATGAGCATTTAGATTGCTTCCAGTTGTTGTCTATTAAATAAAACTGCTTTAAATAGTATCATGAGTCATTTGGGGAATATATATATATTCATATATTTTCATATATATATTTATATATTCATCTATATATGAATAGATATATATTCATTTATTTCTCTTGGACAAATAATTTGGGCATGTATCTCCTTGGGCATATATTTTGTTTTCTCTTGAGTAGAACTACTGAGTCATAGAGTAGGTGTATGTTTGATATGAGAAATAACTGATAAGCCACTCTCCTAGGTGTTTTTAATATTTTTCATTCCACCTGCAATGTTTTAGAGGGTTGCAGCTGTTCATATATACATGAACATTTTATGTCATCATTTTTGCTTGTTTGTTTCAGCTATTCTAGTTGCCCTAATTTGCATTTCCCTTATGATTAGTGATGTTCCATGATTCATTAGTGATGGCTCATAGACCACCCATAAGTCTTCCTTACGAAGTGTGTGTGCATTTATTTCAGTTTTAGAAACTCTTTGTGTGTGTGTGTGTGTGTGTGTGTATATATATATATATATATACACTATTTATTTATTTATTTTTTGAGACAGTCTTTCTCTATTGCCCAGGCTGGAATGCAGTGGTGTGATCTTGGCTCACTGCAACCTATACCTCCCAGGTTGAAGTGATTCTCCTGCCTCAACCTCCTGAGTAGCTGGGATTACAGTGCCCACTGCCACGCTCAGCTTATTTTTTTAATTTTTTTTTTTAATTTTAGTAGAGATGGGGTTTCAGTGTTTTGGACAGGCTGGCCTCGAACTCCTGACCTCAAGTGATCTGCACCCTTTGGCCTCCCAAAATGCTGGGATTACAAGAGTGAGCCACCTTGCCCAGACTATTTATTTATTTTGAATGTAAGCCCTTTGTTACATATATCTTTGCAAGTATTTTTTTTCACAATATGTGACTCACCTATTTATTTTTCTTGGCAGTGTTTTTTGATGAGAAAATGCTTTTGTTTTTAAAAAAGTCTATGTTTACTTTTGTTCTTCTAAAGTTACTGCTGTATATAAGCTTAGAAATATTTTTCTATCCCTGTGTCACAAAGATATTTCCATTATGTTTTCTTATGGAAGGTTTTTTAGATTTTATGTTTCAAGCATAATCCACCTTAAGTCAATTATTCTATATGGTGTTAGATAGATCCCAAAGTTCATATATATGCATACATATATATACACATATATATGTGTATATAAATATTCAGCATTATTTGTTGAAAATATTTTTCATCTTCTATTGAATATGGGAATAGACACTTTATTTCTTTGACCTATTTGCTTATCCTGTGTCAATCTTATACTGCCTTTTTAGTCACCCTTAAAATCAGGTAGTATTTATCTCACAATTTGTATTTTGTTTTGCCTTTATTTCAAGATTGTTTTGGCTGTTTGAGAATCTTTGCAGTTTCATATGTGTTTTAGAAATAGCTTGCAAATTTCTATTTTAAAATATACTTGAATTATCATTGGGATAACAGTTATCAATTTAAGAATATTGAATCTTCTGATCTAGGAACTTTTGGATATTTTTCAATGTATGTAACATTCATTTATTTATCTTAGCAAAGTTTTATCATTTTCAGTGTAAGGGTATTAAACAGGTTTGATTAAAATTATTCGTAAGTGTTTTATCATTTTTCTTGTTATTATGAGTAGAATAGTATTTTTCTGAATTTTACCCTTTATTTGTTTCCTTCTAGTATACGGAAATATAATTGATATTTATTGATTGAGTTTGTATGCAGTAATTCAAATGCCCGATGCTACATTCCAATCTCATGCTTAGGATTCTACACCCTTTGGATTTGTGTTTTTTATAGCACTAGAGTTTTCTTTTGTGATTTTGATTAAATAAGAACTTAATTGAGAGATATGACATAATATCAATGCTATGCTATTCTATCTAGATAAAACCTTAATCTGAATAATTTTGATTAATTAAATTGCAATTCTTATAGTGCTAGATATCATATCTACATATACACACACTCAAATATAAATATATACATATATGCATATAACATTATTATATATGCAACATGGTATATAAATATACTAATACATAAACACATTCATATACATGTATATCATGTATATGTTTATGAATATCATGTACATCAAACACACATACATATATAAAATAAACACTAAATCAATAACTATAATTATAGCTTACTGAGTAGTTCTTAGAAAACTGCTTACCTTTCCTTGTGTGCAAATAAATGTTACAATTTTAATCTGTACTGGGAAGGTTACTAATGCTAATAAATATAATTAAATTTATTTAGATTAGGCTAAGTATTTATGTATTTACCATACTGATTAATTTCAAAATACAATATTTTACTATCTCCCCAAAGTGTGGCCTTGACTGCTGATTTTTATTTTTCTAAGATAGTGTAGTTGAAAGTGTATTGAAAACCTTGGATATGACCTTTATTCAGATTTGTTTTTAAACTAAGAAGATTAGAATTGCATATTGTTTTGCCTGAACTAGAGCTTTGGTGTTTTATATTGTTATTATTTCATGTAAATACCTTTGATGGTAGGGAGTCTTTATAAGGTTTTGATATGATTAGCTCCAAGGTTGTTTTCATAATGCGACAGAAATGTAATGTCAAGGGCTAAAATCCTGGTTACACAGTTTTTCTACTTTTGTTTTCAAATATTTTGTATTTCATTAAGAGGATTTGTGCTTGCCCAAATACTCTTCATGCCTAAGTCTGTCACATTGTCTTTCACAGGACTCTAAGACCACGTAATTAAAAATGGGAAAAGTTCTTATTGGAACAGCATTCCGATCATCTGTTTGTTTACTCTATGGTTAGACATTCTGTAGAATGTAATGAATACTATATTTCCTTCTCCACTCCTCCTTTCTCTCATGCTGTGATGATCCCTAAAAGAAAGCAAAAATGTGCTGATGTAATTACAGGTTCAGGGGAATAGCTATAGGAGTTTAATGCAACTGCATTATGCTTCTAAGGATATAAGCCTCTCAATTAATCACAGTTTGAATTATCCGACGGTTATTTTAATTTGTTCTTATGAATTGAAGATTTTTTCTTCCTTTCTGGTTTTAGAAATATAAAATGTGCTCTGTAGACATCTTACCTTTTCATTGAAAGTATATATTCTAAAGCTGGTGTAAAATTTTAGTCTATTTTTGTGAAAAATGAGGTAACATTTTTAATATGCATCTTAACAACTAATACTGAAACACATTATTTTTTAATTTTGATTTTATTTATTTATTTATTTTTTTGAGACGGAGTCTCGCTCTGTCGCCCAGGCTGGAGTGCAGTCGCCAGATCTCAGCTCACTGCAAGCTCCGCCTCCCGGGTTTACGCCATTCTCCTGCCTCAGCCTCCCGAGCAGCTGGGACTACAGGCGCCCGCCACCTCGCCCGGCTAGTTTTTTGTATTTTTAGTAGAGACGGGGTTTCACCGTGTTAGCCAGGATGGTCTCGATCTCCTGACCTCGTGATCCGCCTGTCTCGGCCTCCCAAAGTGCTGGGATTACAGGCTTGAGCCACCATGCCCGGCCCTGAAACACATTCTTACATCTTTGTAAACTTTACAAGTCATGACTTATTTAAAATATAAAGCCATCATTAATATCAAATGCTTTAGAGTCAAAGTAATGTTATTGTTATGGCATTTTCTTACACTTTGAACAATATGATAATGAGCAGGTAGTAGATGCAGAGTAGAAAGTGATGATTTAATGACACTCCTTGTCCCTCCATCCTTTAATATGGTTGACTTCTTTGAAACTGTTTAGGTTTATATCTCTTTGCTCTATATTCTATCTAGAATGTATATTTGCTTGTCATTGTTTATAAGTAGACCAAATCTACTTTCCCTGGCAGTTAGTCCCCACCCCAGCATAGAACATATTGTTACTCCTATTGCTTTTAATATTCAACTATTTTTTAAAGTTTAAAAATGGAAAAGTATGTCTTTTTTATATTCATGGAAATATTAACCACCTATATGGCTATTTATTTTTATGGGAAGATCTGAATTTCCATTTGGTGTCATGTTATTTCTGCCTGAAGATCTTGCTTTAACCTGTCTTATATTGCAGGTCTGGTGGCAATAGTCTCAGCTATTGATTTCCAGAAGGAGTCTTTATTTGTTTTTATTTTAGAAAGGTATATGTACTGGGTACAGTTTCTAGGGTGGCAAGGTTTTTTGTTTTGTTTTGCTTTTTACAACATATAAATGCATTGCTATAGTTTTTCTGTCTTGCAAAGTTTCTGACAAGTAGTTGGCTATAATTTTTATCTGTATTTCTCTATACATAATATGTCTTTTTCTTCTGGCTGTTGTGAAGATATTTTTACTTGTTTTTGGCAATTTAATTATGAGGTGCCTTACTGCTTTTACGTGGAGTGCTTACTTGGGCTTCTTTGCTTTGTGGATTTATAGTTTCCATCACATTTGGAAAAGTTTTGACCATTAATCTTCCAAACTATTTTTTTTTTTTTTTTTTTTTGGTCTCTGTCTCTCTCTCTCTTCTCTTTCTGGAACTCCAAAATATTAGATTTTTCTGTATGATTCTGCATATCACTGATGCTCTGTTTATTTATTTCAGTGTTTATTTTCTCTGTGGTTTTTATTTTCTATAGTTTATATTAGTATAGAGTTGACCCTTGAATAACACAGGTTTGAACTGCACAGGTTCACTTGTAAGTGGATTTTCTCTCACTCTGCCACCCCTGAGACAGCAAGACCAAGCCCTTCTCTTCCTCCTCCTCAGCCTATTCAATGTGAAAATAATGGAGATGAAGACTGTTATGATAATTCACTTTCAATTAAAAAATTATAAATACAATTTTTTCTTCTTTGTGATTTTCTTATCTCTATCTTACTTTGTTACTGTAAAAATACAGTATATAGTACACATAACATAGACAATATATGTTGATTGTTAATGTTATTGCGAAGGCTTCCAGTTAATGGTAGGCCATTAGTAGTTAAGTTTTTGTGGAGTCAAAAGATTTATGTAGATTTTCAACTGCACAAGGGTCAGATCGGTGGCCCCAAGCCCCATGTTGTTAAAGGGTAAATTGTATTTTCAAGTCCTTCTGCTGTTAATCTAATTTGCTCGTATGCCATTCACTATCTTTTCACTTTAGATACTGTGTTTTTCTTCATAGGAGCTCCATCTGGGTCATATAATATCTCAATGAGTTTCTCTTTCTTCTTGAATATATGAAGTATATTTACAATAGCTGTTTGAAGGTCATCTCTATAATTTGGGGGTCTGTTTTTACTGATTATGTTTTATTCTACTTATAGGTAACATTTTTCTTCCTCTTGGTGTATTTTTATTTGATTCTAGACATTGTGAATACTGCATTGTTGCTTTCTGTATTTTGTTGGATTTTTTACCTAGGGCTCAGCTTTGTCTAGCAGGCAATTAAGTTACTTGGAATCAGTTTGATACTATCAAGACAGCATTAAGGTTGTTTTTTGTTTGTTTGTTTTTGTTTTTTTTGCAGGGCAAAACTGGCTTTTAGTATGGAATTAATTAAATCTCGCTCCTAAAATGATATCCTCTGGGACCCTTTCCAATACTTTGTGGGCTATGAGGTCTTTTCACTTTGGGTAGTGAGGGTGTAAACTGTCCCCAGCCCAGGTGAACTGCTGGATGTTTTCGGCTATTGCTTTCCAAAGTTGTTTGTCTAGCCTTAGATAGTTTTATCTTATAAAGGCACAGATAATTACTTAGCCAAAGGTTTGAGGAAACCCTTCTTTAAATCTCCAAAACTCTTCTCTCTGATACTTAGCTTCTCAAATTCTCATTGGTTTGGACTCTCTGACCCTTAGATTCTCATTCCCCAAGTAAGCACAACTATTAGGCTCTATTGGGATACCCTCTGTCTCCACTGTGGCCTGCTAATTACTTCCATAGAGTACAAAATTGTGGGGCTCACCTTTTTGCTTACCTTTTTTCCAAGGAAAAAACCCCTGATACTGCCTGTTACCCAATGTCTAAAAACATTGTTTCATGTATTTTTATCTAGTTTCCTAATTGTTCCAGGAGAGAGGGAAAATCCACCCCATCGTGGTGGCTGAGGTAGACATCCTGCAGGATTACACTTATGAGACCCAAACAGGGTTCTTATTTAAAATGACATTTATTCTACTTTCACTAATTGCCATTAAACCCAGAACTTTGCTCAGCTGCTTTGCAAATATTTACCTTCAATTTTTTAGAGGTTTTAATCCACCCTATGTATGTTTATTTATGGATAACACTGATCTTTTGCCTTGAGATTGTGTTGCTGCTCAACTGAAAAGCCTCTGTATATTCTGAATATTGGCACTTAACTGCAGAGAAAATTGTGCCAAATACTTTTAAACCCTTTTTTTTTTTTTTTTTTTTTTTTTTGTTGTTTGCTTAGACTTTTCTCTGAAAAGTAAATCAAGAGCCGAGAATGGGACTCTGGAATCCGCATACCATAAATGACTGTTCTTTCTCTTAGCTTCCCTGAATTTCCGTGATTATCACGTAATTCATTTGAGATGTCCACAGTCAAGCTCACTGTGAGCTTAATTCAATGTCTTTAGAAGAGGATGTGTCTCTGGGAAGATGGCCTCAGTAGAGCAGACAATACCTTAGCACCAAAGAGTGTCCGCCCACTCCATGCTGATGCTGCCTCTGCTGCAGGTAAGCGGTATGACGCTTTTGACTATATGACTGTAGGTGGAAGCTCTACCCTAAACTTTCAGTTTTGTGGACCTAGAATGTTCTTTAAGGGAGATTTCTTAAAGTGACCTATTTACTTTAAAAAATTGTAAGACACTAAAAATACTAGTATCTTTTAAAAAATTGTTAAGACACTAAAAATAAATTACAAAGAAGGTACACAGCTTATAAATAAGCATAGGAAAAGATGTTTCGCATCATTCACCAGGGAAATGCAAATAAAGACAACAATAAGATACTATGATAGACCTAGTAGAAAGGCTGAATTTAAAACAGACAACACCAAATACTGGCAAGAATGTAGAGCAGCAGGAACTCCCTTTCACTGTTGGTGGGAATCCAAAATCATACAAACACACTGGAAGACAGTGCAGCAGTTTCTTAAGAAATTAACCACACTCTAACTATATGGTCCAATTATCACACTCCTTGATATTAGCCCGAAGGAGTTGCAAACTCAAGTTCACACAAAAACCTGCAAATTGATATTTATAGCAGCATTATTCATAATTGCAAAGACTTGGAAGTAACCAAGATGTTCTTCGGTAGGTGAATGGATAAATAAACTATGGTACATCCAGACAATAAAAATAAATGAACTATTGAACCAAGGAAAGACATAGGAGAAATTTAAATGCATATTGGTCAGTGAAAAAGGCCCATCTGAAAACGCCATATGCAAGATGATTTCAACTATATTATATTGAAGAAAAGGCAAAACTACGGAGAAAATAAAAAGATCAGTTGTTGCCAGGGGCTACAGTGAGGAAAAGATGAACAGGGGAAGCATAGACAATTTTTAGGGCAGTGAAAATTATTTCTATGTTACTATAATTACAGATATATGTCATTATACATTTGTCCAAACTCATAGAAGGCACGGCACCAAGACTGAACCCTTGTGTAAACTATGGTTTCACTGATAATGATGATATCATAAGCTATCATTTCACTGATAATGATGTGTCAGTGTAGATTCATGAACTGTATAATATATTACCACTCTTCAGGGGAATGCTGATAATAGGGAGGCCATGTATGTGTGGAGGTAGAAGATATATGGGGAATCTCTGTATTGTCCCTCAATTTTTCTGTGAAATTAAAACTGTTCTAGAAAACTAAAGTCTTTTTAAAAAACCAGAAATAAAAATAAATAAATATAAAATATCCTAAACCTATGTTTTAGTACTGTATGTTTTCCCAATGCAGAATTTCAGTTGTTTGGTTTCTGTGGAGAAGGTCGTTTGAAAACTGTCCACCCACACCCAACGGCACACAGGATATGGACCTGAGCCTGCCATAAACATTCATGAAATGTTTGGTATCTAAGGAAACAAGGTGTGAACTCTTAGGCACAGAGAATCTAACAGTGAATAGTACAAAAGTATGTATAATACTTGGTTGACTTAAAACCAAACTTATTATGGAAATATTGTATGACAGTTGAGGACATGGGCTTTTCCAAACAGTCTGATTAATATTCTAGCCCCCTTAAGGCCTTGATCATGATTCACATCTCTAAATATTATTTATGGTGCCTTCCAAATTGGGTTGTTAGAGAAACTGCACGACATAATTGTTCATGTTGTGCTTAGCACAGTATCAGTCACTATTAGCACAATAAATGGCAGCTTTGTGAATAGAAATCATCATTGCCATCATTATCATTGTCATCATCATCATTATTATAGTTATCACAAAATGTTAACTAGGTTAATTATATATTATTTACTGAAGTCCTAAGATATATTCCACTGTTCTACACACAGCATTAAGCTTTTCAGAGTTAGGATCCATATAATAAAATAGGAAGTTTAATATCTATAAATATATACGCACACACATATAGTTCATCAGAACTAATTGTTTTGTATTGTCAAATGGTAAAACAAGGTTATGGTAGCTATTCGTATTAACAATAACATTGTAAATTTCAGCAAGAGACATATAAATAAAAAATATTTAGCTAAATTTAGTTTTGAGAATGTTGAGTGACATCTCTCTGGAAAAAAAATTAAAAATAAATACTTTGTTTTAAGTCTATAATGACAGGTTTGGAAGGGAGTGATTTGCCTGTTGCTTTTTCCTGAATGGTGTACAGGGAGTAGAACACCTATGAAGATGGGAATGTGTTGAGAAGGTCTATCAGATTGAATGACTTGGAGTCCTCTCTCTGCTTCCGGAAGAACTAGTGATCACATGACTGATAAGGCTCATTTGGGAGTTAGTATTTTGTTAAGCGTTTAGTAGTTCACAAATACTTCTTCCCCAGAAATGGAAAAGTACATTCCTTTGCCCACACTTCTTTCTCCAATTCTGTCCTAAGCCCTTCTAGTGCTCTTATCCTGTTAATAGTTGTCATTTGCCACTTTAGTTTACACTTTTGCTTTGCACTCTCCACCACACATAGCTGTAGGAGAGTGGAACTTCAGATAAGTTTAAACTTTATTCATTTTTGACAAAATTATTAACACCACACTAATCATTATAAAAATCTAATTAGATACTAAGATTAATTATACTTTTACCTCTGCCTTCTAATTACCGAGCTTAATCAAAGCCTGGCATGGTGTTGAAAATATAATTCATTGTCTGATTGCCTCAGAATCCTCAAACACCTTTCCTACTTTTTGTCCTGCAAGGTGATACAGAGAGCCTTCCATAAACTCATTTTCTATATGGTTATAAATGTCTAGGACCTATGTGTAGAGATGTCCTTGCTGGGTCAGAGGAAAGGAGGGTCACATAAGAGCCTGTATTAGTACGTTTTCACACCGCTGATAAAGACATGCCCAAGACTGGGAAGGAAAAGAGGTTTAATGGACTTACATTTCCACGTGGCTACGGAGGCCTCACAATCATGGTGGAAGGCAAGGAGGACCAAGTCACGTCTTACATGGATGGCAGCAGGCAAAGAGAGAAAAACTTGTGCAGGGAAACTCCCATTTTTAAAACCATCAGATCTTGTAAGACTTATTTACTATCATAAGAACAGGACAGGAAAGAACCACCCCTGATTTAATTACCTCCCACTGGGTTCCTCACACAACATGTGGGAATTGTGGGAGTTATAATTCAAGATAAGATTTGGGGGGAGACACACCCAAACCATATCAGTGACTATTTGCTTCCTTTTGTAACCTTCTATCTTTTTATTTTTCCTCTCTTTCAGAGCCCATGACCTATATCCCCCTTCTCAATTACTGCTAAATACCATCTGTATAAGTTAAGATGGTCCAGCAAAACAGAGCAACAGGGTAGATAGATAATGGAAAGATAGATAGGTAAGAGAAAATTTATTATGGAAACTGGCTTACAAGATCATGGAGGCCCTGGACCCCCAAGGCACACCCTCTGCAAGCTGGAGGATCAAGAAAGCCAGTGGTATAGTTCAGGGTGAGTATCAAGGTCTAAGAACCAGGGAAGCTAATGGTATAATTTCTAGTCGAGGATAAGAGAAGTTAGAGAAATGCGCTCTCTCTCTTCCTGTTTATTCTATTCAGGCAGATTATATGATGCTTGACTAGTGAGGTCACACTTTTTTTTTTTCTCTGCCACTTTAAATGGTAATCTCTTTCACCAACACTCTCATGGACCTATCCAGAAATAATGCTTTACCAGCTTTCTAGCGTCCTTTAGCCCAGTCTTGTTGACACATGAAATTAACCCTTGATATGGTTTGGCTGTGTGCCCACATAAATCTCATCTTGAATTGTAGTTCCCATATTCCCCACATGTCATTGGAAGGACCCAGTGAGAGGTAATTTAATAAGGGGGCAGTTACCCTCATGCTGTTCTTGTGATAGTGAATGACTTCTCATGAGATTTGATGGTTTTATAAGGGGCTTTTTCCTGTTTTGCTTGGTACTTCTCCTTGCTGCTGTCTTGTGAGGAAAGACATTTTTGCCTTTCTTTCCACCATGATTGTAAGTTTCCTGAGGCTTTGACAGCCATGCTGAACTGCGAGTCAACTAAACCGCTTTCCACTATAAATTACCACGTTTCAGGTATGTCTTTATTAGCAGCATGAGAATGAACTAATACAGTAAACTGGTACTGCGGAGAGTGGGGCATTGCTACAAAGATACCTGAAAATGTGGAAGCAACTTTGGAAGTGAGTAACATGCAGAGGTGGAAACCGTTTGGAGGACTCAGAAGAAGACAGAAATATGTGGGAAAGTTTAGAATTTCCTAGAGACTTGGAGGTGTCAGAAGACAGGATTATGTGGGAAAGTTTGAAACTTCCTAGAGAGTTGTTGAATGTCTTTGACCAAAAATACATGATATGGGCAAGGAAGTGATATGGACAATGATAGTGATATAGACAATGAAGTCCAGACTGAAGTGGTCTCACATGGAGATGGGAACTTGTTGAGAACTGGAGTAAAGGTCACTCTTTATGCCAAGAGACTGGTGGCATTTTGCTCCTGTTTTAGAGATCTGTGGAACTTTGAACTTGAGAGGGATGATTTAGGGTGTCTTGTGGAAGAAATTCCTAAATGGCAAGGAATTCAAGTGGAACAAGAGCATAAAAGTTTGGAAAATTTGCGGCCTCATGATGTGACAGAAAATGTGATCCTCATTTTCTGGGCAGAAATTGAAGCTGGCTGCAGAAATTTGCATAAATAACAAGGAATCAAATGTTAATCACCAAGACAATTGGGAAAATGTCTCCAGGCATGTCAGAGAATTTCACGGCAGCCCCTCCCATCACAGGCTTGGAGGCCTCAGGGAAAAGATGGTTTCCTGGGCTGGGCCCAGGGCCCCCTTGCTCTATGTTGCCTTGTGACACAGTGCCCAGATGCTTCAGCTCCAGCTGTGGCTGCAAAAGGCAAACGTACAGCTTAGGCCATTGTTTCAGAGGATGCAAGCCATAAGCCTTGGTGGCTTCCACTTGGTGTTGAGCCTCTGGGTACACGGAAGTCAAAAATTGAGGTTTGGAAATTTCCGCCTAGATTTCAAAGGATGTATGGAAATGCCTGCATATGCAGGCAGAAGTTTGCTACAGGGCCAGAGCCCTCATGGAGGACCTCTGCTAGGGCAGTGCAGAAGGGAAATGTTGAGTTGGAGCCCCCACACATAGGCCCATTGGGGCACTGCCTAGTGCAGCTGGGAGAAGAGGACCACTGTCCTCTAGACCCCAGAATGGTAGATCCACTGACAGCTTGCACCCTGCACCTGGAAAAGCCAAAGATATTCAATACCAGACTGTGAAAGCAGCCAGGAAAGGAGCTGTACGCTACAAAGCCACAGGGGTGGAGTTGCCCAAGGCCATTGGAACCCACCTCCTGCATCAGTGCACCCTGGATGTGAGACAGGAGTCAAAAGAGATCATTTTGAAACTTTAAGGTTTAATGACTGCCCTATTGGATTTAAGATTTACATGGGGCCTGTAGCCCCTTTGTTTTGGCCAATTTCTCCCATTTGGAACTGGTGTATTTACCCAATACTTGTGCTCTCATTGTATCTAGGAAGTAACTAACTTGCTTTTGATCTTTTGATTTTACAGGTTCATGGGTGGAAGGAACTTGCCTTGTCTTATATGAGACTTTGGACTTGGGCTCTTGAGTTAATGCTTGAAAAAGTTAAGATTTTGGGGGATCATTGGGAAGGCATGACTGCATTTTAAAATGTGAGGACATAAGATTTTGGAGGGGCCAGGGACAGAACAATGTGATTTGACTGTGTCCCCATCCAACTCTCATCTTGATTTTTACCTCTCATAATTCCCACAAGTTGTGGAAGGATCCTGGTGGGAGGTAATTTAATCATGGGGGAGGTTACCCTCATGTTGTTCTTATGATAGCAAGTGACTTCTCAAAAGATCTGATGATTTTATAAGGGGCTTTTCCCTGTTTTGCTCAGCACTTCTTGCTGTTGTCATGTGAAGAAGGATGCGTTTTATTTCCCTTCCACCATGATTGTAAGTTTCCTGAGGCCTCCCAGCCATGCTGAACTGTGAGTCAATTAAACCTCTTTTCATTATAAATGAAAAGACATACTCAGTCTTGGGTATGTCTTTATCAGCAGAATGAGAATGAACTAATAAAACAATCATACCATTGTTGTGGGCCCCTTATTTTATCCTTACTCCTTAAGGTGTTCTACTATTTGTCAAAGCTAGTGGTCATAAGAAAATATGAGATCTTCTCAGATGACCTCCTTTTAAAGTGTACCTGCATGAATGGGTACACTTAAGGATTCTCTTTAGATGTGTTTGCCACATCCAAACACCTCCACACCTTAATTTTTCCTGCAACAAAACTACATGGCACATACTGAACTATAATTGTTTTACATTCTGTGGCCTTTCTGTTTGCTACTGAAATTAGTCTAGAACTTCACATTATTGGCAAGTCATTAACAAAAACAAATTGTTATAAACTACTATGAGAGAGTGGTACTTTTCAGAATTGTCGCAAGCAGTCTCTGATAAGTGCATGACCAAAATAAGGACAGACTTTTTAGCTACATAGAAAAGTATTATGTTTTATTAAATTTTCACAAATGTTTTAAGCATAAATAAAAATCAACAAAACGTGAAGAACAAGAAATGTGATGAGAAATATGCAGGACCCAAATAAAGACAATGTGAGCAAGTGAAGTGTTGCTGGGCACCTTCCCTATTACATATCTGTATCACTAACTACATTTTACTTGGTTATCTGTTTATTATGTTTCTGACCATTAAAACAATCTCTGTGAAAGTGAGTACTTTTTCTATGTTGTTTGATCAGTACCTAGCACAGGAATCCTTGGCTCAGTTTACAAATAGTATGAAAAAATAAAATGCTTAATATGTAAAGAGATCTGATAATCCAATAAGAAAAATAACTGCTTCAGAAAAATAAAAGCCTAAAGCAGTAGTTCTAATATAAGGAAATATAACTAGTCAGTAACTTGTTCACCTTCAAAAGATAGCCAAAAATATAACTTTAAAGAATATAAGGTTCAATTTTAGGCCAGGTGCAGTGGCTCACACCTGTAATCCCAGCATTTTGGGAGGCCAAGGTGTAGATCGCCTGAGGTCAGGAATTAGAGACCAGCCTGGCCAACGTGGCAAAACTCTATCTGTACTAAAAATAAAAAATTTAGCTGGTGGTGGTGTCACTAGCCTGTAGTCCCAGCTACTTGAGAGACTGAGGCGGGAGAATCAGAGGTTGCAGTGAGCCTAGATCTTGTGCCACTGCACTCCAGCCCGGGGAAGAGAGCAAGACAGTGTCCCATAAAAAATAAAAATACAAATAAAAATAAGGTACAATTTTGACCTTCATTTTGTAAATAATTTATAAATATGTATCAAAAGAATTTAAGTAATTTAAAGCCTTTGACTCAGAATTCTATTTTTACGACTGTAACAAGAGATGCCCAAAAAGTGTCTATATAGATGTACATATAATTTTCCTTCATATCCAAAGTTGAAACAACCTAAATATCTACCAATAGGATATTTATTGCACTATGCTGTCTCTATAATAATAACTGTATGAAGTCTATCAGAAATCATATTTTCAGAGAATATAGATCTATTTTGGAGATCCACAGAATAATATTAATTGAAAAATGCATAATGCAAATTTGTCTATATAGTATTGTCTTAATTCTGTATTATGTATAAGGGTGTGCCAAATGTGCTCACATAGATATAAAAAAAAAATTGGGAAAAACTCCATAAAAAGATGACAGCAGTACTCTCTGAGTAATGAATATCTTGTTACCCTTATCTTTTTCTGTATTTTTATTTGTTCTACACTGACAGATGTACTACTTGTATAATTTATAAGGTCAATAATATTATTGTTAAATTCTATAAATGTTGCCTGGTGGTTTTGAGCATATGAAACTATGGATATTAAGAATAGCAGCTCAAATAAGCAGCATCCTACATTTTATTCTAAATAATAATTTTTAAGGGGTGAAAATGTGGATCTAAGACAATGTTTTAGAAAGCGGAGTAGATTTTATTTTTATTTATTTATTTTTTTAACGATGGAGTTTCCCTCTTGTTTCCCAGGCTGCAGTGTAATGGCGCAATCTCAGCTCACCACAACCTCTGCCTCCCGGGTTCAAGTGATTCTCCTGTCTCAGCTTCCCTAGTGGCTGGGATTACAGGCATGTGCCACCACGCCTGGCTAATTTTGTAGTTTCAGTAGAAACGGGGTGTCTCCATGTTGGTCAGACTGGTCTCAAACTCCTGACCTCAGGTGATCCCAAAGTTCTGGAATTATAGGTGTGAGCCACCATGCTCTGCCTAGACTTTGAAGTTATGGGAGCATATACCCTAAATACTTTCCAAGTTTTTCCCAACCTCCTTTGCTAGAGGAAGATTGTTAATGGTTTTCTGAAAAACATTATTACTATCTTAGAGAAAAACAAAAATTTAAAAAGAATTACACACCTGTGTTATTGTAAAACTTCTAATCACAACATTATTCTGAAGCTTGCTGGCATTAATACAGTTAAAGAAACAAACAAAGAAGCAAACATTACATAAAATGAGTGCATCAACATGCAAGGAATCAAGGACACCCTGTTCTTACTAGGAGGAAAACTAAATACACAATTCAAGAAAATTCCCCATGCAAAATCATGCATATTATAGATTCACCAAAAATAATGAAGGTTACATTTCACAAACTGAAGCTATAGTCATAGCAGCCTCAAGGCTCAAGCTAAATATAAGCACAAAAACAGTATACTTGTTGTAAATACAGCAATCAAGCAGTAGCAGCACAAATTATGCATAAGAACTACTTCAATCAAGTAAGATAGAAGGTGAAAAATCACCAGCCGTGATCAGCTCTAGACCTGGGAGACAGCAAGTTAAAGGAAAATAGAAACAAAAGTGTCAGGGTTATTTTGAAAAATCAATTATTAATGAAAGAGTCAAATAACCCTATGTAAATATTTATCAAATGGCTAACTTTCCTAGGGGTTAAGTCATCATCATTAGGTTAGTATTATTATAGCCTACTCTGTGCTTACTACACAGGAGGTAGCCAAGTGAACTCGACATAAATACCAATGTTGTGGTAGTGGCAGAGTTGCAAGATTTAACAACTAATAATACCGATCTGGAAACTCTACGTAGTAAGGAAGAGGGAGAAAATAAAGCAAACTGGAGAAAAGTGACAGTAGACAATTTTGGACATGGCTGATTTTATCAAGACCGGAATCCTTTGACATAACATTCCTACAAATTGAACTTACCCTCCAGGGCAGAAAAGCATCTCTACTCTTGCTAATGTGATGATCATTTTTCCCAAGGCTTAGCTCTGCATTTACTCATGTTCCTTGAATTCACTCTCAGCTGTCACTGAGAAATGAGATAATTCAAGGACAGGATAATTCAAGAACAGGAGTTTGGGGTAAGGGAGAGGGAGAATCTATGTTCCGGAATAGACTCACAGCTAATAAGTCCTGTCTCTAGCATATACCATTTAAAATTATGAGGTGGACCCACCATGCCAACATTGAACTCTGAATCTGATATTGTAAGGAAGCAGATATTATTTACGTAATCATGAACTTCTGCCAACTTGACCACACTTCTTTTTTTCTATACCTTCTGTAAATTCTCAGAAAAAAAAACAAAACAAAAAAACCTACTTCTCCTTGATTTTTCTTCATCTCCTTTCCTCTCAGGGAATAGCTTTCAATAAATAGTAATTAAATTCGTGAGCAAAGGGAATTTCAGACACCTTAATATTTATTACTTAAAAATCCCAGGGCCAACTAATGCTGACTATATGCTGGGAATCTCACTTTGGTAATCACCCAAACGTACCTGTTTTCTTCAAATCTCACACTCCTCTTACTAATTAGGTGAGAACTATATTGTTCTCTCCTATGCCATGCAAAATTAAAGTAGCCATAATTCTTTAGCCAGCAAAGAAAAGTACCAAATTAGAAAGAAATTTTTGAAGCCTAATTAAGCTTTTTTCTTTTCTTAATTAGGGAACCCTAGTCTTAATAAAGAATAATTTAAAAAGTGTGCAAAATAACATAATAACAAAAGCAGTTAATTAATTCACTCAACAATTCAACAAATACTATATTCCAGGCAATACTCTAGACTCTAGGAAGCAAAAATACATCAATAAATAAAAATAAGACATAGTCATTGCCCTCAAGGAGCCTGCAGTTGAGTAAGGAAACAGATTTATACAATTACATTTTGTGAAAAGTATTAAAAGGTGTGGGAGAAGACATGCGAGAATGAATCCCAACAAGGAAGTAAGGAAGGGCATACAAGAAAAGATGACAGCAGAATACAGGGAAAGGTATCCAGGCTGAGGAGAATGTTAAAACCTTCACTGAGAATTGAAGGCACTATTTAGTTTTCAGGTATCATCATTCTCATCATTTTGACTTTTTTCTTTTTCACTAGACACTCATCATTTATATCCTGGCATAAAGTAATATTTAGATACCTTCTAAAAATTATGGTAGAGTTCCTATTAGAATGCCATTAAGTTTTATTACCTGAAAAATGGAGGTTAAGGAAAAGAACAGGGAATTGGGGAGATATTAGGTGAACAAGCATAATTCATAGTTTTCTCTGGACGAATTTATCTGTGATTAAGAATCAATTGCTTAATACTTTCAGTTTCTTAGCTTTAGCTCTTTTCACTTTCTGTTACTCTAGTACCAGCTAAAACCAGGTACTTAGAAGTTGAATTTATTTTTCTGCTAGGTAAATTTCCCATCTCAAGATCCCAGTTCTCCTAAGCCGAGTCCACACCCACATGTTTTTCATTCGACTCTTGCTAGATAAGGACAAAGTTTATATTCGCAGGCCTTTTCCTTCTTCAATATGACAACTCTCAGACCTCCCAGATGATCTGTGCCCTTTGGGTTTAAGGCATGTATTTTTTTTCTCAAAAGGGTCTTTCTATTATAAGTTTTTCTTTGATAATGGACTGGAAGATTCTATTCCCAGCTGATGGCACAGAATACAGGAAGGGCCAGGTGATTTAGATGTAGGAATTTCTTTAGTGCTCTTCTAATTTTTACCATATGCCTGAGCCACCCTGGCTGAACTTCAGCTATTAATGAACCCTGCTCTGAACTTCAGCTATTAATTTCTCTGTCATTCAGGAAGACATTTGGAGTTAGTAAACTCCTTTCTTTAGCTCTCCTTTTTGAGATGCTGGGTAAGATGGAGAGGAAAAGGCAGGGACATTTCAAGTGGTAAAAAGTGGGTAATACTGGAAGTCCTTCCTCTTGCTCACACGATTACTATTCCTATAATATTTAGATATAATAAAATAAGGTAAAATATATAGTATGTATGTGATGCTCATGTTTATTTGTATTTTTGGGGCACAAAATATATAGAATATAAGAATAACAAGCAAATTTTAAAAAACAATGTTTTTCCTAATTCACAAAAAACGTCTTTTGTTACATCCTGACACTAGGCTATGCTAAATGAAGAAATGTAGTAGCTGTAACAACAATATCCCTTCTGTTTTGTAATGATAAATTTTGAGAAGGCAGGGAAAGTGAATTTGTTAGAGATGGTGAACTAAATAAGATAAAATTATAGAAATGCCAACACATTTACAAAAATGTAAACAGTTTTCAGTAATTTTAATTAGAGCTCATTTAAAGTGTGTTCATGAATACATATTTTCTTGCATTTTGATAAAACCCTAAAGGCCAGATAAAAGCAAAACATGAGATAACTAGATGCAAAGAGTTCCAGAATTTTAAATTGATACATTTTAAATCAATTTATTTTGCTTTATGCTAAAAAATGGCAAGGTTGTATTTAAAAATATTATTTTATGATAAATTTTTTTAAAAGAAGCGAAGAATAGATTCATTAGAAGCCTATGTAAATTACCAAAACTGAAAAAAAAAAAATATGTAAGTGTAGCTACGTTTTCTTTTTTTTTTTTTTTTTTTTTTTTTTTTTTTTTTTTTTGAGACAGAGTCTTGCCATAGGCCAGGCTGGAGTGGGAGTGCAGTGGCACGATCTTGGCTCATTACAACTTCTGCCTCACAGATTCAAGCAATTCTCCTCCCTCAGGCTCCCGAGTAGCTGGGACTATAGGCACGTGCCACCACGCCCGGCTAATTTTTTTTTTTTTTGTATTTTTAGTAGAGATGGAGTTTCACCGTGTTAGCCAGAATGGTCTTGATCTCCTGACCTTGTGATCTGCCCACCTTGGCCTCCCAAAGTGCTGGGGTTACAGGCGTGAGCCACCGCGCCCAGCCTAAAGATACATTTTCAATCAATAATTTCAACATCTTGTTTTTGTATGCGTATGTTCTAAGCTTAATTGGTGACAGACATGTGACTTATACATCTCAAATCATGAAGCTCCTCCTCAATTTTTTAAAACACTATGTAATATTCCCCTGCACAAACATGCTCAAAGCATTTAACCACCTTTTTACCCATATGGTAGCATTTTCTTAGTTTTAGTTATTATACACAAATCTGATATAAACATTTTCCATATATATACTTGCTTATATGTATGAATCTTTAAGAATGGTTTCTTAAAGGTGTAATTGTTGGATCTAAAGGTATCTGCACTTTACATTTTTACAAATGCTACCAAATCCAGTGATGAGTATTGCACCCCCATTTGAACCAATAACACCCCTGCAACTGGTATTCTGCCAGGGTGCTATTAAGGAAAGGAAGTGAATGAAGAAGGAAAGAATAAACAGAAAAAGGTAGAAAAATAAACAATAAACAGAAAGAAATCTGGAGAGAAAAATTTGCAGCAGTTGCGAGGGTTTAAGAAATGCATGTCATGTCATGAATTTAAGTGCCAAATTTATAACTCAAGCCTCTATAATTTCCATGGGCTTCAAAACCACTATCTGCACATTTAATGTATAACATTTATTTGCATTTTTCACTGATAGTAAAAGTGAAATTTCCAAAACAAAATAAAAATCACCAGCAACCTCCTCCAAGTCCCTTTTTCATTCTAGTAAATGGTACTGCTTTTCACCCCAAACATCAGACTAAAAACCTAGATTTTTTTCATTGGCTCTTTCGTCTCTTTCACCCTTTGTGCTACAGTCCATCACTCTATTCCATTTTTCTTCCACTTAAATATTTCAAGAATTTGTTCATTGTTTTTAAATCCTGGCTATTACTACCCCATATTAAGATATTTTTTAACCCGCATGTCAGCTATTGTTGCTTCAGTTTTCATATGTTTATAACATCTTATTCTATTTATCCTTTTGCTGGATTGGAAACTTAATATTAATCTTTTCACAGTTAACTATGGAATTGTATCACATATTCTTAACAAATTTTAAAACGTGTTACACATTAATTCCACCCTCTGAAAGAGGCAAAGACCTTGTAAAACTTTAATCTGCTTGCATCCCTTTTTGACATATAATATATTGGTGCAGTATTTTACATTCATTTTTACATGATAAATTTTATGTTGTTATTTTTATTTACATGGATAATATATGTTTTGCTTCAAACATGTATTTATTATGCTTATTATTTCTATTGTCTCTCTACACTAGAATGGAAGCTGTAAAAATGCAGAATTCTATTTTATTTGCTTAGAACTGTGCCTAGTACATAGTAGGTACTCGGTATGTATTTTGATGAAACACCTGCATTTATCTACTTGTTTAACTATCCCTTCACTCATTATTCTTTTCTGCATTCAGCTAAACTTTCTGGAGTGTAGTATTTTTTCATAATACATCTCTCGTAAGTTTTCCACGGTGAGAATTTGTTAATGATAAAATAATTGTTTATCTAAAAATGAATTTCTTTTTCTTGATTTTTGAAAGTTCTAAGTATGAGAGTTCCCCCCGCCCACCAACTTCCTCTAAGCATTTAGAAGATATTTTCCACTGTCCTCTGGTTCCATTGATTCTATCAAGGCTTCTGTTATTGACCTAATTATCTGTCTTGGTAGACAACCTGCCTGCTTTTACTGAAATATGTTGAGGTGTGGATGAATGCAATCTCTCTCTCTCAATCTCCTCTGTTCCTCTTTTCCTCCTCTTTCTTCCTCTCTCCTTTTCTCCATCTCTCCTTCTCCGTGTCTATCTCTATCTCATAAAATTCCGCTTCTTATCTGCTAATTTTATATATGAGTGTTCACGTTTTCATCATTTCTGGAAAAGTCTCAGACATTATCTCTTCAAACATAATCTCTGAATCATTCTCTTTATTTTCTCTTTCTGAGACTCCAATTTGACATATACTCCTTTTTATTCGATCCTCCATTTTTCTACCTGAGTCTCCAATTCCTTCTCTTTCTTTGCAGTATTCTGTTTAGAGTCTTTAGATTTATCTTCTTATTGCTATTTTCCCCTAGACCTGTGGTGCAAATTGCTGTTTGCATTATCCAATCCATTGAGGGCCCAAGTGGAACCAAAAAATAGGAAGGGTAAATTTGCTTTCTCTTCTAGAGCTAGGACATCCATCTACTCTTGTCCTTAAACATCCGAGCTCTTGGTTCTTAGGTCTTCAAACTCCAGGACTTCAATGTAGTGACCCCTCTTCCTAACCCACTGTGTTTCTCAGGCTTTTATACTAACACTGAAAAGACCGAATTACACCACGTGCTTGCCTGGTTCCGTACCTTGCAAACAGTATGTTTTGGTACTTCTTGGCCTCTATAATTGCGTGAACCAGTTCACATATTAAATCCCCTCTTACATGTAATATTAGTTCTGTTTCTCTAGAGAAACCTAATACACCTTCCCTCCTGTGAGCCTAGTTTATTAGAAGTCTGTGAAAAGAAGGCTGAGCTCTTGATACAGTTTCTTAACAGCTTTCTATGTCATATCTCTTTCCTATCCAATTTCCATATCGCTGCAGCCAGACTTGTCTGCTTACTAGAAATTCCACCCTCTTCAGTATAGAGTTTCACAAATCATTGCTTTCCAAATAAAACTAAAATTCATAACTTGTTTACCATGTCCTCAGCAATGTGGTTCCCAAGAGTATTTCTAATGTCATCTCTTAGCACTCAATGCACCTCTCTCTCTCTCTCTCTTTAGACATAGACTGTTTCCTTCAAGTTTTGTTTTTCTTTTTTAGAGGCAGAGTCTCATTGCCCAGGCTGGAATGCAATGACATGATTATAGATCACTGCAGCCCTGAACTCTTGGATTCAATCACTCTTCCTGCTTTGGCCTCTCAAAGTGCTGAGATTACAGATATGACCTACTGTGCCAGGTCTCCTTCACATCAGGTTCTTAAACATTTTTTGTTGAATCTCGCTTCTAGGCACATTTTCTTCTATTCTAGTTTTCCTTGAAACATAAGTGTCTATGCAATAGATTTTAAACGCAGTCTATGGTTTCCTTCAGTGGACAACATAGTCACTATGATATAAAAAACTTTAAATATTCCTTTATTTAAAATGTGTGATTTCTCATTTACATTTTTTGTTTTGGGTTTTCAAGTAAAAACCAGTGATTTAGTCTTATAGACATGTAATAAATATATAGACGGATAATATATACTAAATATACTATATATTATATGTCATATATGTGTACTCTAGCTTTCTTTCTATCTACATACACATACACACACACACACACACACACACACCCATACCAGTGCACACAATTACAATGAACACTTGGACTGTGGGATGATATATTGGATCTTTGGGGCCACGAATGCAGTGAATGTGAATTGCTGTTCTAGGTGTAGTCAGTATCAATTGCTAAAATGGTTAAAATGATTGATCATCACATATGAAGAGAAATTGACATTTTTAATGTGTCTCTAATTCAGACTGTGGGACTTGACAAAAGGAAATTGAAGCTGCAAAACCTTTTTAAAGTTGAAAACACACACACTGGTCTCTGTTTTTATGCACAACAATGGATATCCCCTTAGGCTAAACCTACTAAAGCTGTCATCATAATAGTAATAGACTCACAATGGACTTTAAGAGCTTGCTTGGTGAATCTAACAGGAAAGAAGAGCTCTTCATTACTGAAGGTGTATGTGACAGCTCTTTGTTCTCTTGCAGCTGGTGGATTTGCTCTACACTTTGCAGCAGGACAATAAAGCTCCTATGAAGAAGTGGTTCTGTTTTTATTTTCAAACCTCATTTCCTTTTGTAATTTCCACCTGATAGTCAAGCAAGTCAAAACAAAACAAACAAACAAAAAAACTCAAGTCACCACCAATGCAGCAGAAAAGGAAAAGGGAGGCTAATGTTACCCTAAAGCACTATTGCAAGCACAAAGAAAGCATAATTCCATGTCATGGATATAGCCTGGAATGACACACTCACATGAATTACCTTTTTGAGTTTTTGACAGAGGAGAACAGAAAGTAGCTAATGAAGTCACAAGAGGCTTTGGGAGTTCAATTCATGAAACTCTTGATATTATGACAGTGTTAAGACATGTCAGTCTTACTGTTTCACCCGCAATGTGAAACATATTTGTGACCTCAAGGGAAAATATGACATTTGAAAAATTATAAATTGAAATGCATTCTTATACCCATACCACAACTTTCCTATCCGAACATGTATTTGGTTGTCCTTTATTTTAGAGGTGTCAAATTTTAGCGTAGTCAATAATTTATGTTACATTATTTTGTTTTTTTTAAGTATATACAATTTAGCCATCTTTGTTCTAAACACAGTAAAAATAAGTACTTCTTGGATGAAAAATAAGATTAAAACTTAATTTGTAAGATATCACATAAACTCTACTGATTTGCCATTGTCCCGTGAATTCAAAGCACAGATCTTGATGCAATATTAGTAATATTATGTCAATTTACAGTCTTATATCAATTTGCAGATTTATGTCAATTTACAGATTTCCTGGGTTCTTCAACAATGGGACCAAAATCAGTTATTGTTTCCAGTGCTAACTTTTAAATATGGAAGAAGGCTTATTCACTTACCTTGTGACTTTTGGAGGTAAACAGAAAAACATCTCCACTAAAATATATCTTTCATTATGTTATCGATACCTGAAATACCAACATGGAATTAGAACTGGCCTCAGAGGAGCTTTCTGTGAGTGAAACAGTTACTTTAGAACAACTGGATTCACTGCACAAGGAGGGCAAGCACCTTAATATGTGATGTACATTGCCCTAGGCATTGAGAAATTAGTAAGTAGCCCACTGGGAAGATGTATGGAATTATAGCAAAGCTAGAGAAAACAAAGGTACTGGAAGAAAATGGTGGAAAGCAATTGAAGGTTGATTCACTAATCATACAGTCAAGTGTCATATTGACTTTAAGGAATTAGCTCTAAAGCAGAATAAAACGGTTGGGAAAGTGAGAGCGCTTTTGGAGTTTCCGAATAGAAAATAAAGTTTTTTTCAGATTCTATAGATAACTACAAGTAGAGATGAACACCAAGAAGTTTAAATGAGACAAAGAAACACAAATGAATGTACTAAGAGTTAATTTAGAAAGGAATCGGAATTTAGGAGGTAAGCTCAATCAAATAATATCTGAAAAAAGAATCCTTGTTCTCTCCTCTCAGAGAGTCATGGTGGAAAGAGCTTTGATTTTGGATTTAGAACGACGTTGATTAGAATCCTGAATTTATCTCTTATTAGTGATTTGGTACTGGAAAGATGTTAACTTTATCAATCTGTGTCCTCATTTCTAACAGGCAGTAATACCAGCCCATATCTATTTTTGTAAAGATTCAGCATATTAAAATCTTCATTACAAGGCCACATTTCTATAAATTACTGATATGTAATAGAGGTAGCACTGCATATCAGTGGAGAAAAAAGTGGTTATTTAAAAAGTAGAAAAAAAAAGAGAAAATTTCACACTGACCTTATACCACACACAAAACATAATTTTCGACAGATCAAAGGCCTCCATGTGAAAGATAAAGACAAAATGGTTTTCAGAAGTAATATGGAATAACATTTCCATGACTCTTGGTGTAAAGATTTCTCAAACAAGATATAAGATGAATTAGCCATAACACATTGCTTGAGAGGTTATATTACATTAAGGCTAAGAGCTTATGTTTATCAAAAGATAACTCTACACATCCATCAAACTGACAACAATTTAAAGGTTGGACAATAACCCATGGTGTGGATACGAAGCTATGGAAACTTTCACACATTCTTAGTGGAAGTATGTATTGCCAATTGCTTGAGAAAATGGTTAGCATTTTCTAACAAAGACAAAACTATGCAAACTCTGTGACCTGAAGTTTGTATTCCAGCTATGGAAACTTTCAAACAATCTTGGTGGAAGTATGTATTTCCAATTGCTTGAGAAAATGGTTAGCATTATCTAACAAAGACAAAACTGTGCAAACTCTGTGACCTGAGGTTTGTATTCCAGAGGAGCTTATGCAAGTATTCATCAAAATCTATGTGCAAAAATGCTGAGAGTGACATTTTCATATAGCTAAAAGCCAGAGAAACAACCCAAATGTGTATAAATAGAAACATAAATTGTAGGATATTGAATAATTTATAAAAGTAAAAGTGACCAAAGTATTTCTACATACAAAACCATGGATAAATCTTTAGAGCAAAATGTTGTGTACAAGATGCCAAACTTACAAATGTGCAGATGGAATGATTTAAATCATGAACATTTCCAGAACAAGCAAAGCTAAATGGTCTTATTTAAGGATATGTGAATAGGTAGCAGAAAATGGAAAGAACAAAGAAATTATCTCAAAATCAGGATCAGTAATGGCTGTGATCACAAAGGAACACACAAAGGGTTCTAGAGTACTGGCAATATGATTTTGTTTGTCATTGGTGAATAATCTGACTCAAATTTATCTTGTGTTTATATGAAAAAAATTAAGGTGATATTTTATACAATTTTAAGTTAGCAGCCATCCATTATTAAGGTGCTTCTCTAATAGACATTCATATCTGTAGTGTATATTCTCTATTTTTTCTTCTATATCCATCCTCCACCCTTGTTCATCTTAACCTTTTTGGAATCATGGTGGTCTCTCTTGTCCTCCAGGTTCTAGTGGTTTTGACTAATGCAAGATGCCAGTAGAAATGAGGGCAAGCTCAAGGTACTTTTTCCTCTACCTTTCTAGTACTGAAAGCTCCTGATAAGTAGTCCTATCCTACAACTATGTTAATTTTCCTCTTTCTGGTTACATGCTGTTTCCTTCCCTTGTTGTGGGAACCAGTGATGACACTCTGTTTTTATTTCCAAAATATTGTATCATTCCTTACTGGTTTTCCTTAATCCTGCTCACACCATTATAAATAGACCCTCTACTCAATCCTGTATTTGAATGTGGTGTCTGTTTCCCACTAGTTTCCTACTGACACAATGTCCTTTTCCTTCTTCTTGATCTGATCAAAATGGAAAAGAATCCCTAATCACTTTAGCTGAAATTTCACATTTTGATAATACACATTGTTGGTGTATTTTGCTTTTGTAATTAAATATTTCCTCTATTTTTTATTTTATTCATAAGATCATATGAATCTTGAGAGCAGGATAATCTCATGGCCCTATTTCATACCATTTTGTTCGTGACACGGCATTCAAAAAACGCTCTGAACATGTTTTGTTTCTACCTTTTAATAAAGCTATAAATTGAATGACAGTAATGTCTATGGATAGTACATGATATAGAAGTTCAGTTTATATAGTTGCTGACTGATTAATCCATTATATTTAACCAATACAATTTGATTTGGCAATTGAGGCTAATGATGATTTTCATAAATACAAAAGTTCCTGAAGTCTATTACTTAATAGATAAGTCAGAATTTTCCTTAGTGATTCTTTCATCTGTATTATTAAATGTTTATGTTTACATGTTGTAACAGAATAATGCTGTTCATCATCTTTTACATGCTATTACAAGAACATTATTGTATTTACTCATATTATAGAAAATTCAAAGATTTTAACTGTGTATAACTTAATATTCCATTGTAAAAAGAAAATGATATTAATATTTCCATTATTTCATCAGGATATAATCAGCCAACATTGTCACATAAGCCCACATAGTATCTCATACTGTAGCAACACAGAAATGGGTTTTATTTCCACTATATTAGGTATTGAATAAAACTGCATGTTGGGACTTTTAAATTAACTTTTAATGTTACTTTAATGAGACAGAATTTCTGCCAATCCAGTCCCCAAGGCAATATTATTTAGTATTACTTTGTGTTTTAGTTTTATATTTTCAGGAATGCCACACTACCATGGGGACTTATTAGATGCAGTTCTGGTTTGTTCAATAGGCCCTCTTTCCTATATTAAGGCAGTCTAACAGAGAAGAAGAAAAGCAGATGATAAGCTGGTGATTGTACCTGCTGAATGTATGTATTGCTATAATTTGCAATTATGTATATTTATTTAATTTTGTCCTTATATTTCAATCAAGTTTATAAATTAATTGGTCATAATGTCTAGGTCTTCAATTTTTAAATTTTCCCTTGAATAGGTGTAAACTTATGAGGAAGATAATATTGATTTGTGACTTTCTGCTATGGCTACCACCTACTTTTCAATCTTACTCTGTATCTATTATAATATAATAGAAGTAATATAATAATTTTTTAAATTATTGATGAAAAACTTTACATTTATACAACTGATTATAACGATTTTGATGTGTTTATGCAAATATGAGTATAAATTTAAATATAATAAAAGGATTATTTGCGGAATAGCACTAAAAAGACAGGAAATTTGCAACAGCCTATCTTCTGAAATTTTGAATTCTACTTTAATTTTTTTTTAACTTTTAATTTCAGGGGTACAAGTGCAGGTTTGTTACGTAGGTAAACTTGTGTCATAGGGATTGTTATACAGATTATTTCATCACCCAAGTATTAAGCCTAGTACCCATTAGTTGTTTTTCCTGATTATCTCCCTCCTCCCCAACTTCACCCTCCAAAACTCCCCAGGGTGTGTTGTTTCCTGCTATGTGTCCATGTGTTCTCACCATCTAGCTCCCACTTATTAATGTGCACATGTGCTATTTGGTTTTCTCTTCTTCTGTCAGTTTGCTAAGGATAATGGCCTCCAGCCTCATCCATGTCCCTGAAAAGGACAAGATCTGCTTCTTTCTTGTGGCTGCATAGTATTCCATGGTGTATGTGAACCACATTTTCTTTATCCAATCTGTCATTTATGTGCACTTGGGTTGATTAGATGTCATTGCTCTTGTGAATAGTGCTGCAATGAACATAAACATGCATGTATCTTTATAATAGAATGATTTATATTCTTTTGGGTATATACCCAGTAATGGGATTGCTGGGTTAAATGGTAATTCTGGCTTTATGTCCTTGAGGAATTGCCACATTGTCTTCCACGTGGTTTGAACTAATTTACATTCCTACCAACAGTATAAAGTCATTCATTTTTCTCTACAGCCTTGCTAGTATCTGTTATTTTTTTTTTTACTTTTTAATAATAGTTATTCTTGTAGCTATTGGATGGTATCTCATTGTGGTTTGGATTTGCATTTCTGTAATGATCTGTGATGCTGAGCTTTTTTTCATGATCATTGGCCACATGTATGTTTTCTTTTGAAAAGTGTTTGTTAACTTTGCCTATATTTATGGGGCCATTTTTTTTATATAAATTTGTTTCAGTTCCTTATGGATGCTAGATATCAGAACTTTGTCAGCTGCATAGTTTGAAAAACTGTTCTCTCATTCTGTAGGTTGTCTGTTTACTCTATTGATTGTTTCCTTTGCTGTGCAGAGCTTTTTAGTTTAATTAGATCCCATTTTCCAATTTTTGCTTTTGTTGCAATTGCTTTTGGCATCTTCATCATGAAATCTTTGCCTGGGCCTATATCCTGAATCATATTGCTTAGGTTGTCTTCCAGGGTTTTACATTTAAGTCTTTAATCCATCTTGGGTTGATTTTTGTATATGGTGTAAGGAAGGCATCCAGTTTCAATTTTCTGCATAGGACTAGCCAGTTAACCCAGCACCATTACTGAATAGGGAATCCGTTCTCCATTGCTTGTTTTTGTCAAGTTTGTCAAAGATCAGATAGTTGTAGTTGTGTGGTCTTATTTCTGGGTTCTTTTTTCTGTTCCATTTGTGTACGTGTCTCTTTTCGTACCAGTACCGTGCTATTTTGGTTACCATAGCCCTGTAGTATAGTTTGAAGTCAGGTAGCATGATGCCTTCAGCTTTGTTCCTTTTGCTTAGGATTGCCTTAACTATTAGATCTCTTTTTTGGTTTCATATGAATTTTAAAATATTTTTTTCCAGTTCTCTTAGGAATGTCAATGATAGTTTAATGGGAATAGCGTTGAATCTATTAATTGCTTTTGGCATCATGGCCATTTTTGTAATATTGATTCTTCCTATCCATGAGCATGGAATGACTTTCTATTTGTTTGTGTCATCTATGATTTCTTTGAGTGGTGGTTTGTAATTCTCCTTGTAGAGATCTTTTACCTTCCTAGTTAGCTGGTATTTCTAGGCACTTTATTCTTTTATTTTTGTGGCAATTATGAATGGGAGTTCATTTGTGATTTGGTTCTTGTCTTGATTGTTGTTACTGTATAAGGGATGCTAGCGATTTTTGCACATTAATTTTGTACCCTAACACTTTGCTGAAGTTACTTGTCAACTTAAGAAGCTTTGAGCTGAGACAATGGGGTTTTCCAGATAGAGGATCATGTCTTCTACAAACAGGGATAGTCTGATTTTCTCTCTTCCTATTTGAATGTCTATTTCTTTCTCTTGCCTGATTATAACTTCCAGTAGTATGTTAAACAGAAGTGGTGAGAGAGGGCATCCTTGTCTTGAGTCAGGTTTCAAAGGAAATGCTTCCAGCTTTTGCCCATTCAGTATGATGTTTGCTGTGGGTTTGTCATATATGTTTCATGATTTTGAGGTATGTTCTTTCAATACCTAGTTTATTAAGAGTTTTTAACATGAACGGATGTTGAATTTTATTGAAACCTTTTCTGCATCCATTGAGATAATCATGTAGTTTTTGTCTTCATTTCTGATTATGTGATTAATTACATTTATTGATTTGCATATGTTGAACCACCTTGCAACCCAGCAATGAAGCCTACTTGATTGTGGTGGATAAGCTTTTTGATGTGCTGCTGGATTTGGTGTGCCAGTATTTTACTGAGGATTTTTGCATCAATGCTCATCAAGGATACTGGCCTGAAGTTTTGTTGTTGTTGTTGTATCTCTGCCAGGTTTTGGTATTAAGATAATACTGGCCTAATAAAATGAGTTAGGGAGGAGTCCTTTCTTTTTAATTTTTCTGGAATAGTTTCAGTAGGGATGGTACACGTTCTTTATTGTACGTCTGGTAGAATTCAGCTGTGAATCCATCTGGTCCTGGCCTTTTATTGTTTGGTTGATAAACTATTTATTATTGCCCCAATTTCAGAACTCATTAATGATCTCTTCAGAAATTCGTTTTCTTCCTGGTTCAGTCTTGGGAGAGTGTATGTGTCCAAGAATGTCTCTATTTCTCCTAGAGTTTTTAGTTTATGTGCATAGTGGTGTTTATAACATTCTCCCAAGGCTAGCAGTAGACAAGAAATAACAAAAATCAGAACTGAGCTGGAGGAGATGGAGACATGAAAAACTAACCAAAAAATCAAAGAATCCAGGAACTTGCTTTTTGAAAAAAATTAATAAAATAAATTAGCTGCTAGGTAGACTAATAAAGAAAAAAAGAAGATTTAAATAAACACAATCAGAAATGATAGGAGGATATTACCACTGATCCACAGAAATACAAAATTCCACTTTAAGAAACCACTTTTATTATTATTTATTCAAATTTCTCATGTATTAACTTTAAAAAAATTTGTTTCCATAGGTTTTTTGGAACAAGTAGTATTTGGTTATATGAGTAAGCTCTTAAATGGTGATTTGTGAGATGTTTGTGTACCCATTACCCGAGCAGTATGTACTGAACCCAATTTGTAGTCTTTTATCCCTCACTCCCTCCCACCCTTTCCCTCAACTCCCTGAAGTCCACTGTATCATTCTTATGCCTTTGCATCTTCATAGCTCCCACTTATGAGTGAGAACAATACAATGTTTTGTTTTCCATTCTTGAGTTACTTCACTTAGAACAATAGTCTCCAGTTCCATCCAGGTTGCTGCAAATGCCGTTAATTCATTACCTTTTGTGGCTGAGTAGTGTGTGTATATATATATACACACACACAACTCAGTATATATAAATACTGTATAAATATATACAGTAGTGTATATATATATACTGAGTAGTATATATATATATACTACTCAGCCATAAAAGGTAATGAATTAATATATATATTCAGCCATAAAAGATAATGAATACATATATATATACACACCAAAATTTCTTTATCCACTTGTTGATTAATGGGCGATTGGTTTGGTTCCATATTTTTGCAATTGCAAATTGTGCTGATATAAACATTCATGTGCAAGTACGTTTTTCTTATAATGACTTCTTTTCCTCTGGGTAGATACCAGATAGTAGGATTGGTGGATCAAATGTAGTAGGATTGGTGGATCAAATGATAGTTCTACTCTTAGTTCTTTAAATAATCTCCACACTGTTTTCCATAGTGGTTGTACTAGTTTACATTCCCACCAGCAATGTAGAAGCCTTTCATTTTCATTGCATCCATGCCAGCATCTATTATTTTTTGATGTATTGATTGTGGCCATTCTTGTGGGAGTAAGGTGGTATTGCATTGTGGTTTTGATTTGCATATCCCTGATCATTAGTGATGTTGAGCATTTTTTCCTTATGTTTGTTGTTCTAATTTCATTGTGAAAACAGCCAGTTCTCACTTCTATCCCTGAGCCAAATAAATAATCACTAAGGAAGAAAAACTACATTCCTCTAGGCTAAAGACATAAGAATTCTCTGATTAATGAATTCAATGAGTGATGCAGAGAGAATCATGAACACCAGAGGGATTGCATGCGTTTTATATTGGTGGTTACATGTTGCACTTCTCAGTTGGTCTGTGTGTCTTGGAATGTGGGCTGGAGTGAAAGATGTGAGAACAAAGTGGAATATTGACAAGTCGTGTAGCTCTCAAACCTGTCAGAATCTGGTATATTTTCTTACAATCCTTTCAATGTAAAGGCACAGGTTATCACAATAATGTGATAATATTATTTTAAAGTAGTCAGTAATGGGTATTTCCAAGTGAGTGCTTAAGGGAAAAATTGCAAAGTCATACTCCTAAAATAACAAGAAATGCTAATGTTCTTAACTAGGAACCATGGAACTCAGTTTCTTTTGTCCACTTATTCTCTTTTTTTTAACTTAATAAATTAATAGACTTTTTAAAGGCAGTTCACTTTTCAAGGCCTTTTGTTTTAAAAAGATTAATAAAAGGCAATATATTTCTCATCTGTTTCATGAGAGTGTTGCAGAGAATAATGAAGAATGTGAAATAATATATTTATTAATTTGAAGAACAGAGCTGTATTAGTGCATAATTTTTGTTTTTTCCTTGCTTCGTTGCCCATAACTAGCAAGATAGTGAAGGGTAAATTTATTAGGTTGAAAATAAAAATCAACTTTGCCTTTTTAAAAAGAATATCATATCTTTATTTTTATGTTATTTTAAAATAGTATTATACAAGTTTCTAAATATTTCGACAAAACAACTTTCTAAGCATATATGCATGAGTTATTATTTCTATTTTTGTTTTTGTCCGTAACAGTTATCTATTCAGCAAACAATCTCCAAATTATTTATTTAGCTGGTGATTTTGTTAGTTAGCCAAGAGTGCACACTGCCCTCATTGGGGAGATTTACCCAGTCTTATCTGGGCTGCCTTATGCATCTGCTGCCATCCTCTATGTTAGTTACATAGCTCTGCTTCTGGGGTGTGCTGTCTATTGGTTGGGGCACCTTGCTCTTCTCGCTCATCATCTAGCAGGCCAATTAGGGCATCTATTCATGGTAGCTGGGCAGGTTTCCAAAAGCCAAAAACATGCAAGGCACCTTGAGAGATAGGCTCATAACTGTCCCAGTGTTACCTCCTCCACATTCTATTCACCAAAGGCTTAAAAGGCTGAGACACGCTTTCCTTGTCTTCCTGGGAATAGCTACAACATTGCATTGCAAGGGCATTGATAATACGAGGGGAATAATTGAGGCCAATTTTTCAATCAAACACCCCACCGTATTATGATACATTTAAGGTCTTAAAAACAGCTTCTTTCTTTATTCATATGACAAATAAGAGAATACCCACATCCCATCTTGTTGGATATACAAACAGAATAGCTATGCCAGTCTTCCTTGAAGTTAGGTATGATCATGTGAAATCTGAGTGAAAGTGATATGTGTCATGCTTACATCTGGTTCATATAAGTTGTTCACATGTGATTATCTGTTCTTGTTTGCTGCCACCTGCTGAATGGAATAACTGAGCTCTAGCTCAGGCGAATGTAGAGACCAAATATGGAAGATGCCTGGGCCCTAAATGACTACACAGAAAGGTCTATATACCAACCAGGAAGCATGATTGTGCTTTATGTGAATGAGAAATAAGCATCTATGTGTTAATCCGCTGAAATTTAGGAGATGATCTGTTACAGCAGCTGATATTACTTCTCTTCATCTATGTAATTTTGTTATACACAAATATTGGTACCCAGGATTCATTCCTTATTGGCATCGGTTTTAAATGGCTCTGTTAATATCTATTGGACTATTTACTTAAAGAATTAGTACTGAAAGACGAGCTACATCTGCAAACCCTATAAAGATTAGTGTTAAAGGCAATTAGTAATGCAGTTTACTAATCAAGACGTTTGCTTCCATATGCTAGGGCTGATGAGGGATTTCATTTTTCCTTATAATGTTGATATATTTTGACTTAAAGATTAAACAATTGCCTTATTTTATGCTTTTATGTTCCTCTGTTATTTACTGTGATAAATCAAATATTAATGTGTCCTAAATCATTGGTTTTCATCTTTTTTCTTGCATATATTAATACTGGAAGAGTAAAGGACCCAAAGGGATGCCTGGTCCATGTGTTTCTGCTTCCTGGGGGCAAGAAAGCATCAATAGATTAATGGAAGCCCCTGACAAAATGCCAATTAAGTATTACCCAATTTTATTAAAAGTCAAAATTTAAATATTAACTTATTCCTTAAAAATAGAAACACAATCATTTTATAAATATTTATATAGTTATATACATTATAAAGATATAATGTATATAACTATTTTATACATATTTATAAATTAAGTTTAGCTCACAGACCCTTGAGAGAACCTAGAGGCAATATCAGTAATTTCTAATACTAAGAATTTCCTCTCTCAATCATAAATTAGAAATAAAACCATACTATTAAAGGTAGCAACAATTACGCCTTTTTAGCTTTACAAATTTCAAAGGAGTTTACAGTGTAATTTAATTTTCTGTGTCCCTGTTAACACTTAACCTATGTGTGAGAGGTTGACTTAGGGAAAATCTTTTATTTTACACTGTGTTTGCAAATAAATCTAATAATAAAATACTTTGATCTATTTTTGAAATCTGAAACTGTTAACAGAGTTAATTCCACTTGAAGATTTAGTATGAAATCTCTCACTAGAAAAAAATTGGTTACTTTTTACATCTTGCCAGTAGGACTATAAGTTTATTAGACATAAAAAAGGCAAAGTAACAATGTCTATTGTTTGTAAAAAGTTCAATCAATCCATCCATGGGGCAATTTTACCATTATTTGATGTGCTTTCTTCCATAGAAAGCACAATGTCCACTGACTTTTTCCAGTAAATGACCAATGGAGTTTAATACAAGTTAATGCAAGAGATAATTTCAATTATATTTGAATTGTCTTACATCCTTTGGATACAGCTATCATCATTTCGGAGCTATCGGAATTTCATCAGGTTGTATCTAAACAGCCTGAATTCAATTATACATCTTAATCTTTGGACTCGTTTTTACCCTACATGCTGCCTGAGACTACATGTGAGGTTTTGTGACAATGAACTTTGGTGTCAGATTTTTCTCTGGTTTTCTAAATTTGAAATAAGTGGTTTATTCTTTCCTCCTTAACTGTTAACTATGGGCCACAGAGCAAGACTTCGTCTCAAAAAAAAAAAAAAAAAAAAAAAAAAAAAAAAAAAAAAAAAAAAAAAATGTAAAATGATAATGGAGCTTCCATGTGTCCTACACTTGGTCTCTCCTATTACCATCTTACCACAGTATAGTACATTTGACAACATAGAAATTAAGGAATTGATATAAATAAGTATACATTCACTAAAGTCAATACTTCATTTACATTTTCCTAGTTTTTACTTGAAGTCTTTTTATTATTCCAGAATTCCAGCCAGGATTTCATATGACATTTAGTCATCACGTCTCCTTAGGCTTCTCTTAGGTGTGACAGTTTCTCAGACTTGCTTTGTTTTTGATAATCTTGACAGTTTTGAGGGCTACTAGTCAAGTATTTTGTAGAGTGTCCTTTATTGGGCATTTGTCTAATATTTTTTTCTCATGATTAGACTGAGATTATGAGTTTTGTGGATGAAGACTACAGAGGTAAAAGTTATACTTATAGGAAGGGCTGCATCCTGTCAACATGATTTATCACTACTGATATTGATGTTTATCACCTGGCTGAGGTAATGCTATTTGATTTTTCATATTTAAAGTTACTCTCCACTCCCCCTCCATTTAGTACTCTTTGGAAAAAAGTCACTGTGCATTCATTAAACATAATTTTCATAATTATTTTTAATGTGGGTCCATCTGTTTAAAAATTATTTTAAGTAGTAGAACTACATATAACAGTCCCTACTCTGATTTTATTTAGGTTATTTTCCAGTGTTCCTTCTATTTCTGTATACCTATTATAGAGTCATAGTAACAGGTTTTGTCTACATTGTTCCACAATAGTGAATATAAAGTAAATATGTATGTGCTTCAAAACCCACAAATATTATATGATCAAGAAGATAGTGTTCTGTTGAAAGTTTAGTTTTGGCTCAGGATGTGCCAGAGAATAAGTGAGTGGGTCAGGATTTTTTGATTTTTTTACTTGCTGGAGTTATGTGGTTGTTAGGGTCTTAAATAGGACATAGCAATAAAAGAGAGGTACAAGATACTCCATCTGATTTTTTTGATGCATTATGTGTGTAAAATATAAGAAAGTTTTGAAAACCGCTTCAAGGTTAGTGACTTAGTGAACTATAAAATAACCTGCTCAAAGACAAGGGCAATGGGATAAGAACCCAGGAACCATGGAAAAATATGGTGGGAATGTTGAATGTGTTTTTTAAACAACCCATTTTATTAGACTAGAAGTTCAAGTGCAGTGCATGCTTTCCATTGGAGAATAAGGAACTCACAAGTCTAGGCCTCTTGTCCTCTAAAGACTAGAAATATGGTAGATTACTTCAGTTACAAGGAAACAGCTCAGTTTTCCAGTTACCATACTGAAATACAATTTTGAATTTAAAAAATAATCAATTATAGAAATACACAGTAGAAGATGCCTGGTTTTGCAGAATAAAACCCCTCATATTTTTGTTAATCACAAATTCAGTATGTATCAGTATTGTGAAACAGCTGCTAGAATTTAGTGTAAGTTAGACAACATTAATAGATGAATAATAGTCCCCTGTCTTGAGTCTGTACTAGTCAAACCATACCTGAAGCTCTTCTTAGTTCAATATGTCACATCATTAATAGTAATAATGACAATGATGATAATAGTATATTATTATACCTGTAAGGCACTTAAGAGTATAAAATTTACTTTCAAATGTATTATCCCATTTTAGCACAGATCTTGACAAAATTTTATGCATCTATGGACCTACGAAGACATGATAAAATAAGTGCTGTGGAGAAAAAAAAATTAAAATATTTAGGCAGTTTGTTTTTTAAAGTGTGGTTTAAAATGACCCATTCATGAAATTGCAAGATCAAAGGCATTTTCATAATAGAAGATATTATGATTAGCCTTTTTCAGTGTATTGACACTTGCAGTGTGGTACAGAAGTAACAGTGAGTAAAGTGCCTAATGTTTTTGCTTGAATAAAAGCAGTGGTAACACAATGTACTAATAATCATTGTATTCTTTATAGTCAGACGCTCATAGGAAGAGGTAAAAAGGCCAGTGTTGTTTAAGAATGTCACTGATGGCACAATAATATTAATTGTATTAAATATCAACTCTTTGAGTGAGTCTAATATTCTGTATGATGAAATGGGAAGTACACATAAAGCATTTCTACAAAATACTAAAGTGAACCAATGTTTTCCAAATGAACAATGCATATTATAAAATTTTAACATTATGCATGGGTAAAAGATCTACTCAAAATGCAGGTTAGACCAATGAATTGTAATGAAACAATAAAAAAAATTTTAATATAGTTTTGGGTTTCATATTGCAACCTTTATGAAACTATTAGCCAAGTTTGGATGTAGTATCAAAGATTAAGATCCACAATTACCTGAAAAGGCAATTAAAATACATATGTTCCTTTTCAACTACATATTTGTGTGCAGCAAGATCTTCATCAAGATAACATACAGTAGATTGAAGGCAGAGAAGATATGAGAAATTAGAATCCAACTATCTGAAGGCATTGAAAGAATTTGTAAAAAATGTAAAACAATGACATCCTCATGAATTTTTTTTTAGAATATATAATTTCCCATATTTAAATGTAGGCTAGTTACATTAACAAGTAACAGGATATTAGTGTTATTTTATATCAATAAATAATCAAATATGTCAAAATGTACCAGTAATAATTTTTAATACTGTGAATGTCAGTACATATAACTCATATACACAAAAGCTCTTTGAGGTTCTCAGAAATGGAGTATAAAGAAAGTCCTGTTACTAAAATGCTTGAGAACTCCTTGCTGAGGAAAATCTGATAAATGAACAATGAGACAACAAGATGACTGTCATAAGTGTTTAAGATAATAACTTGGACCCCTTTTGTTTTTACCTTCTCAGCATCTAATTCTTGTTTTGTTTTGTTTTTAATAGAAGCACCCCACTTGGCTTTGAAGAGCCATACTGCTTCTCTGTTTTAATTAGGGTTTATCTTAACTCCTAGCTGACGGATAGACATACTATCTAGGCACAGCCAATAGGTATACTCTATAAGCCCATCTCCTCATCTCTCAGCCAGAGCGATTAATCAAAAATGAACATAAGCCAATGAGATTCAATTCTTAGACATTTTAAGGAAACATTGGAGAAGCGGCAGATTCTTTTTGTTGGGGTTGATAAGCCAATTGGCTTTTTGGCTAGAAGTGCCGTTGGCATCATTGTCAACATTTGGAGACATCTATCTCAGAATGAAAGCATTGCAGAGGAAAATAGAGAGATGATGTGAGATATAACTTTAATTCCATCATTTTTGAACCTGTTCCAAGCCATGTCAATTTTGTGAGGCAGCAAATTTCTTGTTTGCAAAAATTTGCTTCAGATGGATTTTTCTTACATCTGTAAATATCCTATTGAGCATTCCTTCAGAAAGAATAAGAATCATGATTAAACAACTATAGTCTTAATTCAGGGAAGAAATTCCTGACAATCAGTATTTTACCAGCTATGGTTCAAATTGCCTCATGGTATTATGTAATTTTTTTAGACGTAATCTTGTTCTTCTGTCGCCCAGGCTGGAGTGCAGTGGCCTGATCTCAGCTCACTGCAACCTCTGCCTCCTGGGTTCAAGCAATTCTCCTGTCTCAGCCTCCTGAGCAGCTGATATTACAGGTGTGCACCACCATGCCCGACTAATTTTAGTAGAGACAGGGTTTCGCTATGTTGGCTGGGCTGGTTTCCAACTCCTGACCTCAGGTGATCAACCAGCCTCGGCCTCCCAAAGTGCTGGGATTACAGGCATGAGCCACCATTCCCAGCGTGTATTGAGTAATTTTTGAGTTGGAAGGAAATTTGGAAAATAAAGGGCTCAACACCTTTGTTTTAAAAGTAAAGAAACTGTAATTCAAGTTTTTCATGTTATTTCTATATCACTAATTAATGGTAAATAAAAAATGATTTCATTGTTACTATACACATGCATCAACATCCAATGACAGTGTTTCAGTGATTGTACAGATCTAAAGCATTCCAAGAAATGCTCGTGGACTGAGTTGTATGAGTTTTAGAGACCTATATAATTTCAAGATTATACAAGTAATATTAAAGCAGACTAAATAAAATCGAGAGGTAAAGGAATGATCCAGAAAC
Organism: Piliocolobus tephrosceles; assembly: GCF_002776525.5. NCBI lineage: Eukaryota > Metazoa > Chordata > Mammalia > Primates > Cercopithecidae > Piliocolobus > Piliocolobus tephrosceles. The sequence goes on along the minus strand of NC_045438.1, from coordinate 80,032,181 downwards.
TTATGGCAAAGCCTATATTTGAAAATTAAAATGTAATAATCATATTTAAGCAGTCAATTTTGCCTCAGATCTATATAGTCTTGTCTTCATATTATTTCTCTTGGTCATTCAAAACTCAGTTCTAGGGATTATTCATAAGAAAATGTTTGGATTATACTCTGTGTGTGTGTGTGCGCACGCGCGTGTGTCTCTCTGCGTGTGTGTTCGTCCCATGTTTAATATAAGATATATTGTAATGCACTTTTGGCAAATGTAGCAGTTTCCTTGAATTTATACTCTATATTGAACTATTTTCCAATACATAAGATTTTTTTAGGGAGAAATTTCGAAATTACTTATTTCATTCTACTAGTTTAATGTGGATTGCGTTTAAATCAACACAAGTTATTAAAATTGTGTTGTGTGTGTGTAAATGAGTCATACATTACTGGACTGAAATATACAGTAGTTTGAGCACTTGGCCAATTCATGCACTACAGAATGCTATTACAGCACATATTATTTTATTTATATTCTATTGCCTTGCATTTTTTTCTTTTATGCACCTCTGATTTGAATATAATTTTCTTTAAATTACAAAGGAAATAATTTATCTTTTGACAAATATACTTTATTCTTCCTAGATATTGATCATTTCAGTTATCCCAATTGAATTTTCACTAAATTAATTTCAGTCTCTTGAAAGGAGGGGCCTTAGATTCTTTATAAAAGTTCAGTATAGATGATTTTTCTACTCACTAAAATATGATAATCTGCAAGTACATGTATGCTAATCTACAAAAAGACCAAATTAATCTCCTATTTGAAAATATAAGAAACATAACAAATTTAATGAAATGAAAAAAATAAGGCTTAATACCTTAGGGCACAAATTTAATTTATTTCAGGTTTACCCAGCAGTGCTACAATTCTATTGATGAAAGGTGAGGCTAAACTTTGAAGATACAGTTGCAGTAAATAAAACTGAGAACAGGAGAAAAAAAGCCAAGTGAAGAGGAGAGAGGGTGAAAAAATACCAGTAATTCTATGTATTTGACTATCTCCTCATTTAGATCCATGGTTCTCAAACTTAGAAATCATTGGAGGGTCATATTAAATATTCAATTACATGGGCTGTATACATGGACATTCTGCCTCAGTGTGCTATGGTGAGGGCCTGGGAACCTGTGTTTTTGACAAACATACTTGAGAATTCTGATGGAGAAACTTAAATGTTGCATTGGCAAAACAAATTTCTACAGTTCATATATGAACTCCAATTTAATCATATCAATTACATAAATTAGTATTCTAACTTTCGAAAAGGTAGTAAAAGGTATCCAAGAAATAATTGCCTAACTGAATGTCAATTCTACGTGCTTGATTTGCCAAATTCTTCAGTGGAAAATAGAAGAAATAAACAAAACAAAACAAATGAGAGAGAGAAATGCACTCCTTTGCTTAAAAAGCAGGGTGAAACATGAAACACCTTTTTCTCATCTTAGTGACTTCTGTCTAAGACTCAATCCCTTATAAATTGCAGTTGTACTGCGATTGATTTCATTCTTAGCAAAATATCAAATCCTCTTGGGGAAAAACAAAGGAAAGTGAGATTAGCTAAAGAAACAGGAAAAAAACATTCTATTTCAATGATTAAAATTTATGCCTCAGGAATTAAGCAGGCTTGATGCTTTCCTGGATTTACAGCATTTCATTTGTTACTGCCATTAGCTTTAACTGCTTTGGGAAAATTTAACAACAGAGCTATAGCATGGCTTACAACCATCATGAGCTTCAAAGTTTCAAGAGCATGCGAAACATTACCTTGCAAACTCTAATAGGATTACATGGATAACTTCCTTGAATATTTATTTCCACTACAAATCAGGTAGGATACATTTAATGACATATTTAAAATGTTGTCATCTTATGGCTGAAGACAATGACAGTTAGAAATGTGTACATTTTTAAAAAATGAATTGCAAGCTTTAAAACCTTCTTGAAAATAGGAAGCTATTTCCAATACGCATAGTGTCTTCATTCAACAAATTGAAAAGCAAAATCTATGAAATAATAATATTGCATACCAGTTTAGCAATGAATTCAGAAAAATGAGATTAAACACAATCATATAAGCATAAATCTAAAATGGCCTTCCCAATATTTCACAATATTTGCTATGAAACATTTTTCACTTGTGAAATGGCAATTATGATACACAGTAGGAATGCTATCTCTCTCAATTCTCATGCATAAAAAATACACTGCCAATGCATAATTAATGCAAATAATGAAATTGCAACAAGATCTCAGGCCTTGTTCAGATTAATGCCAATTGCCTGAATTGTACATGTTCTAATAATTTATATCAGATTTTGACTGAATTTCTTTAATATTTTCCTACTTAAACATTTTTAATGTAAAAAACGATGACATGTTTTAAATGTAGGCATTTAAGTGTGTGTGTGTATGTGTGTGTGTGTTTGTGTATAATTTTGAAGTCTGAAAACTTGCTAGAGTTTATAGTCTGCCTGGAGGTGATTTGAATAAAGTTGTTAACTAATGAAAAAGGTAGTTTCTTAATGTGAATCTGTGTATGCTCATCACTCTCCTGAAGGACATTTATTCAACTTGAGTTTCAAAACTAATTGGAAGTCATGGTAGGTTGATAAATATTGGAAATAAGGCTAATATTGCCATAGCATTTATTACTATTTCATTAATTTTGTAGTGAAGAAATCTCTGAACGTTCTTTCTCTATAAATAGTACATTTCTCATTACATGAGTGAACCACAATATTTATGGAAAATTGGTCAGCATTTGAATAGCATCCTCATGACTTTATAATTAAAATCTTGCTCATAATTAAAAATGGAACAACCATTATTTAAGAATTGTAATGTAACGAAAGAGTTATTCTAACAAAATAGAATAAAATATTTTTAAAAACAGAACTGTGATTTATAATGCATATTTTTACTTTTTCCTTTTACTAAATTTGACTTCTAAAAGACATATTTATTCGTTTATTTAGCCACTGTTTAACTGTCCACTTGTATTAGTCAGCTTTGTTGCTAAACAAACAAGCCATGTTTGTTTTATAATAATATTTATTTCTTGTCTCAGTGTGTGCTGGTGACTGTAGGTTATCTGTGACTACTGTGGCTCTGATTCATTCAGGTCGGCTGTGCTCCACAGTTCTTCCATTTTAAGACCAAGGCTAAAAGACAGGATCACTTAGGACGTGCCCCTTCTTTTGGCAGTGAGAATTAACAATAGATTTAGAAAACTCTACAATCATATTTCAAGCTTCTCCTCAGATGGGATGGATGTATATCCAATTGACTTATATTTCATCAAGCAAAGTATGTCACAAATTAAGCCAATACTGAAAGAATGTGATATGTACTCCTGAGGTGGGGGGTAGGATAAAGGCATGTGGATGTGTATTTGCAAACACTAATCCATCCACCATATCACTGTAGGGTCTTTTACATGGCCGTTTCCCTAAAGAGAGTTTCAGCATAGAATAGGTGGTTTCCAAGCAGACATGTATTATTCAAAAAAGCCTCCCTTTAGATTCATCCTATCATACTATTTGTATTCCGGACATGTTTATTTTAGAAAAATTTAAATCTTATTTCTGTCTGTGATTTTATTTAAGCTATATATTCTACCAAATTCCCCATTGTAAATGCTTTCTGATGCTGATTCAGATTGTATTTTCATAAATTATTCTAATTCTATATGTGGGAGACATCTCACATTTAGAATCTTTACCAGAGAAAAATCAAACCTGATTTATGAGGATGAAAACTTATGCATTGTCACAATGTTAGAGAAAGGCTGAGAGACATTAGATCACTTCTGACTCAGTCTCTTTTTGCTGCTCCAGGATGAGATATTTTGCTGCCTTCAGGCCAGCTATTGCATCCCACCTCACCCACACCAGACAGCTTGAACACAACCTTCTCAGACTTCCTTCAAGGGGTAGTATGGTTAAGCTAATCACAATTGTTCTGTGTGTTGGCATCCACGTAGAGCTACAAGTAATAACACTTTGTCTAGGGTCATTAACTGTAAGGGGATCTGATAACTTTAATGTAATGCAATAAATCATTGTTTACTCATTAGAGATTACTGCTGATACTTTTTACGAGGAAATGAGAAACCAGGATTCCACCGCAGCTTCTGTTTCCAACATGGGTCCAAACCAACATAATCATGTCCAGCTCCACGTGATAAACCCTGCTTCATTCTCCCTTGTTCCTTGATGAGTCCACACTTCTGCTTCTTAGTGTGTTTATTCCGTTTGAATTATCAAGATTACACCCATGTCTCTTGCTTTATTTTACTTAAATTAACAAAATCCTAGATGTAATTGAAAGATATATCATGTTATCCAGTAAATCTGATGAACATCCATTTAATAAAAGGAATATTTCAGCCCCTTCTCTGGGTTACAAACTCAGCTAGTAACTATTGTCCTTTATTTTGGCTTGTGTAAAGATCTTGATATTGATGACTCAATCACTCATTGATGTAAGAAATTCTGCCTCTACTCTTTTTACAAAGTTGTAGGGCTGGCTCTCACATACTGGACACAGTCATGGGACAGGGATTTGTACCAAATTCTACATGTGTAAACTTTAATGATGCCAAGTAGACTTGCCAGAGTATTATAGATTATCAATCAATTTAGATTATCAAATTATGTTAGTTATGGATTGCTCATTCTTTCAAATTCATTTTGTTAATTTATTCAAATATATCTCTAACTGCCTCATAGATAATTGTTTTAGATCTTAATTTTTTTCTTTCTATCTCTCCATACATTACAAGTATATTCATAAAATGTACAATTATACATATTTTTGTTTTTCACAACTTAAAATTATCAATAAAATCTATTTTATTTAAGTTGATGGTCATCAAGTATTTTAAATAAAATTTCACCCCATGACATTGATTTTTTTTTTTTTAATTTTAGAGGAATAAATGATCATGTTCACAAAAATGTCACCAAATATTTTATTTTTGTTTTATTTATGTCTTCTTAAACAGCTAAAAGGACTTAATAAAAGTGCTTAATGCTTGGTAAAAATCTTAAAAATTAATACAATGGAAACATAAGTGTCATACGGACTCTTTTGAAAGGTATTAAGGTTAAATATATTTCTTATATCAAATTATCAAGGAAAAGCCAATTTAAACAATAAAATAGTTTTCCAGACTTCCTTCATGGCTACAGAGAGGATGTTTCATCTGCCTTTAGCCAGCTTCATTGGAGTTGCCCTCATTTCTTGCAAACACAGATCCATAAGGAGAAAAATATTGATTTCTGTATTATAGAGTCTAGTTTTTTCTGCTCCTGACCCAGGTCAGCAGATTTTTTTTTAGATGTGATAGCTGTGGGAATACAGTTGTTCAAAGCTCGACCTTACGACTCCTTATGAAGGACTTTTAGGTAGGACTTCTTGCAACTAGGTTTTACTAACACCCCTGAAACAAAGTCCAAGGCACTAATGCCACCAACAAAAAGAGTTAAACCTTTTTAGACTGAAGTCTACCCTCTGTTTGTCTCTATGCTACTCCATGTCTCCCACAGTCCTGGGAATCCAAGTTTCAAGAGGTTGTGCTGTTTCCTATTCAACCATCGGAGCTCCACATGGTGCTACAGGGGATAACCAGGTGGTATAGCCAGGTCTGGACCATGAAGCCCTTTACTCTTCCTTGGGAGCAATATGAAGACTCGTTCTTAAAATCCCTGTAGTTGGATCTCTTTTTCCTTCATTCTGTGTCAGTCAGTCACCATTCTCTAAAAATTGTTGAATGTTTCCTCCAAGTTGTACTAGTTTTCTATTGTTGAATAACAAATTACCACAAATTTAGCAGCCTATATTGCCACTCGTTTATTATCTCACAGTTTCTATTGGCAGTGAAGCTTTTGCTCAGAGACCCATACACTGAAATCAAGATGTTCACCGGGGCTGCAACTTCATTTGGAGCTTGGCATCGTCTTCCAAGACTATGCAGGTTGTTAACAAAATCAGTTTCTTGTGATTGTAGGATGGATGTCTGTTTGTATTTGGTTTTGTTTTGCTGGATGTTTGCTGGGGATCACTCTCAGCTTAGAACCATTAGATGGTTGCCTCCATGGACAGTTCACAACATGACTCTTGTTTTCTTCTAGGCCAGCAGGAGAATATCCCTCTGATATCTTACCTTCTTTAAAAATGCCCATCTAGTTAAGTTAGTCCTGCCAGGATAGTCTCTCTTTGGAGTAACTCAAACCCAATTTATGATTAACCAAATTGTGAGAGTGCTTTCCCCGCATATTCATGGGTAACCACCAAAATTGAGAAGAAGAGATTATACAAACCAGGGAGCAGAAATCTTGGTGGCCATACTGGAATTCTGGCCACTGCAGTATATACCCTTTGTCTGAATCAATTGTTTTATTGGAATTTGCCTGTTTTGTTTTGTATTAACACATAATTTGTTACTTTATCACTATATGGAAGGTTACATTACACTAAAATATTATTTGAGATAATCCCTAGGTGATGAGATTTGAGGGAAGTATTGCCGTTTTCATTGGACACATTTGTTTTATATGCTTTAATTTTGAGCTTTTATTAGCAGTTGCTGTTGAATAATTAGCACTTGGTTTCTCAGAACCCAAACCCTGATTTGGAGCATTTGTTGATTTCTGTGGTATAAATACTCCCACCACGGCCAGTTCCAGGTCACCAGTATGATGTTACTGAATGCACAGTTAGCAGGAAGTACACAACATTGACAATGACAAACTGCCATGATCAGCTCCAACGTATCTATTATTATTATATTTATCATAAAAATGAATTCTTTTTGTTTTAGAAGAAATAGATATTTTCCTTGATAGTATTTGGATTTGATAGAACTCTATGTAGAATTGAAAGTTATTGAAATACAACCTAGAAATATATCAAATAAGTAATACTAGCTTTTACATATATTCCGTTTGAAAGACAATAGATTTGTACATAATTGATTATGATGACTCTTGATTGAGGCAGTTTAAATGCATAGTAATTAACAGTTCAATCACTGAGTTGAGAATCAATCAGGATTCTCCTGAGAACTCAAACCCCTGGTAGTCATCTAGCACACTTAAGAAAAAGTCTAAGCTCTCTGAAAGTCAAAGAAAATTCTTTTTTAAAACTTAATATAACCACAGAAATACTATTTTAAAACATTAAATAGTTTTACTTTTATTAAATATTATTACTTTAAAAATCACAATAGTGTCAAAACATCTGAAAACAGAAAAACTGAGGCCAAAAACAATTATAAAACATGTACAATTTGAGATCATTTTAATAAGCACATAAAGCTAACAATTAAGATAATGTTGAGTTTGATACTCAAAGATATAAAACATTATAAACAATAGTAAAATATTCAGCTACTTTTCAGGAAAGAGATTTTTAAAACATGGAAGGAAATTACTAACAGTAAAAGGCAAGTTGCAGTTTTATTGAATTCACCAAATGCGTTATATCAATCTTCTGCCAATATGTCAGATTTACTTTAGTAAGAGTAGAATATTCCATTGATGTGAAGACAGATACAGAATCAAAGAGTAGGTCTCTACTACTAAGTAGAGACATTATCAAATCCCTGAAGTAGAGGTTTAGCTATGTGTAATCATTTCTAAATTAAAAAGAGATAAATTTCAGGAAATGATAAGATCAAATATTCCTCCCTAAAGGGTAAACAAATTTACAGAACTGTGACTGGCATACTCAGTATTGTTTCCAGGAATGGAAGTATAATCAGTCATTATATTCAAAGCACTCTAAACTAAAACTTGGTGCAATCTATAAACAGGAAATGATTTGGGGAAATGTGGATAAACAAGTGTCCAAAAATGACTAATGAGAATGTCAACTCAGGAGGGACTAAGAAAAAAACTGCTCATCAGGGATATGACTAGAGAAAAAAGATAACGTTTCAAGTAAGTGTTGGGTTATTCAAACCCTTTATAATTCATGGGGAAAATGGTATGCTTGAATCAGATTAATATTCACTGAAGTCTATGTAAATTTCTAAGATTTTGAAAATGAACTTGAGGATGTGCTTCCAATCAAGTCTTTTTTCAAATCATTGAAGCTCCTGGTGCTGTGACAAATCTCTGGTCATTCATAACTGGGAAGAAAGTTCTTGCCAATTCCTGGAAGACAGTCACTTTGGCAGCCCTGTAACAACAACAAAATGCTTACAGTGTTGCCTCTTATGAAGATTATTAACTGGCATAAACTCAAGGTCATCTCTGCGTTTTGTTTACCTTGACTGATCCCTCTCCAATTCCCTAAATTTGTAAATTAAGATTACGTTACCATGTCCCTATTATAGATTCCATTATGTCACAGAAAAATGGAATGCAGTAGCCGCCTCTTATCCATAGGAGGTACATTCCAATATCCCTTGTGGATGACTGAAACCATGGATGGTACCAAACCCGACGTATACTATGCTTTTTCCCTTACACATACATATCTATGATAAACTTTCATTTATAAATTAGGCACAGGAAGAGATTAACAACCATAACTCATAAATAAAATATAACAATGAAAATAATATGACAGCATTCTTATTCTTGCACTATGGAACCATTTTTAGATAAAATAAGGGTTACTTGAACACAAGAGCTGTGACATAGTGATAGTCCATCTTATAACCTAGACAGCTATTAATATTAAGTGACTAGTGAGCAGAGAGTATCTAGAGCATGGATACACTGGAAAAGGAGGATTCATATCCTGGAACACAGCAGGACAGAACAAGATGTCATCATACTCCTCAAAACTATGTGCACTTTAAAATATGTAGTTTATTTCTGGAATTTTCCATTTAATATTTTTAGACCGTGGTTGGCCCCACATAACCAATACCATGGAAATCTAAACTGTGAATAAGGTAGGAATACTAAACACATTCCAAGGCTTTAGCTCATTGGTCTAGCATCAGTTTAGTTTCATTGCTGGTAACTTGTAGATCATTTATTGCCTGACTTTTTCTTTGGCCAAATTCTTATTTTAGTTAGTGGATCCCAGCCATGGCCTCTAAGGTCTAACTACTATTTTTGTACCAGGAAAAGTATTCTGTCTCTGAAAAACAGCCCCTGTTTTTGCATTTTCTTTTCTGAAAATCCTGGAAGCTGTGCACTGAATGCTTTCTGTGAATATTTTTGAAGACACTTTCTGTTTATATTGCTCATCTAATTGTACTTTTTATATTATTCATTATGGAAGCATCCTTTCTCAGCTTCTGCAGGTTTATGTGGCCTTTACATACCATCTTGTTCTTGGTCTAGCATAATCATGAATTAGTAGTACATCACAATTTTTCTTTATCCATTTTCTTACACAAATTCTACAAACAAATGAGATTCAGGATAGTGGTTGGGATAGCGGTTGGGTTAGATTCACATATGCTCTTCACAGAAAATTAAAAGGGCTGGGCACGATGTCTCAGGCCTGTAATTCCAGGACTTTGGGAGGCCAAGGTGGGCGGATCATGGGGTCAGGAGTTTGAGACCAGCCTGGTCAACATGGTGAAACCCCGTCTCTACTAAAAATACAAAAAATAGCCGGGTGTGTTGGCAAGTGCCTGTAATCCCAGCTACTCAGGAGGCTGAGGCAGGAGAATCGCTTGAACCCGGGAGGGAGAGGTTGCAGGAAGCCGAGGTTGTGCCACTTCGCTCCAGCCTGTGCAACAAGATCAAGACTCCATTAAAATAAATAAATAAAAGAAGTAGATGTTAGTAGATAATTTTCTGACTAAGTTCCTTTTAATGCAGGCTCCTATTTCAGAGTCAAAAGTTGATCTAAAGACTTGAAGTAATCTTAGGATGACAGGTGTAAGACAGAGACTGTGTGGCAAAGAAAACTATATTAGAAGTATCTTTCTTGCATTTCAACAATTTAATCTCAATGATGTTAACACTGAGCAAAATCCTAAAGTTGGCAAACTTATGTTTGGCTTGCTTCTACTGCTTTTTCACAAGCTCTCAGTTCTCAAGATACATGCTGCTCACAAAGTACCTGGTCTATGTCTTATTCCTTTAACATAAGGCTCTCAACTGCAGAGAATAGGAATCCCAGTTGAATAGCATTCTACCATGGAATCATGAGGGGTACCTGAATAAAGGGTGAAGAAACATTCAATTCTAAGGATTGGATGGGCCCCTCTCCTTTTGCTATTATTCACTCTACCTGTGTTCTATTGGTTGTTATCTCTGGTTAATGGTCTATGAGGGCAGGATCTGTGTCTATCTTGTTCACCACTTTATCACCAATCCCTCATATAATATATGACCTACAGACTGGGGTACAAAGGAATATCAAGTTTCAGAAGCTACCTAGCCCTGTTCACAAAAATTTTGAAAATTATTTATGTCATGAGTAATGAAAATAAACATAATACCCATTAAAATCAAGCATGAGATCTGAACAAAAAAAACCTCTTTTGGTAACAAACTTCAGCAGAGCTTGATGTGAAGAGAGAAATAAAATAGGATATGTGATAAAGTGTTAGTTTCATTTTTAGAGAAAATATTTTATTTTTGGGTCACGAACAGAATGAGAACCATGAAGTCCTCATGTAGTTAGAAAACAGCCAGAGAATTAGAACATTACTAAACTCTGCAGGATAACAAATGATAACCCTGAGGATATAACTAAATGTGAATAAACAATACCTCAGACAACCTTTACAGTAACAAACAACATAAAAGGCAGCTAAGATTTTATTTAATGCATATTTATGAAAATTTCATAGGAATGTATGACATGGGTAATTAAATTTAATGAATGTTTATCTGCCACTCTTTAGCAAATCTAAAATTGATAGAACAAACATAGTGGGCAACTAAGAAAGGTCTTATTTAGCAACAGAGAAAAAGAAATTAGACTAAGATTACACTTGGAGAACATAGACTTGTGTTTTGAGGCCCACTACGAAGTTTATGAGCTGAAGAGATAATATCATCAGATGGATTTTAAATTGTTTGACTCAAGAGACAAATAAAGACCTTAAATTGTTTGTTGTGCTTGGTACTGCCCATGCCTTTGGAAAAGAGAGATCAATAAAAGAAGCAAACAATCAGGGAAAGAATCAGTGGGGTTGTTAAGAGATACAAGTCGAAAGTTAGTGACAGATAAATAGTGATAATGCTGTGTAAAAGCAAGGAAAAAATTCAGCTCCCACACTTACTATGTTCACACATGTGGAAGTCTTAAAATACTGTGTGATAATTTTTGTGCAGCATCCCTAATCTTTTTAAAAAGACAATTGAATAAAATTATATGATATTAAAATGGTTTAGTTATGATAACTGTAAATGTTGGAAGAAAGATTATCAGTACAGTGTCTGGTTCACCACCATCAACCTCCATGAAAGAATAATGAGCTCACGATCTCTCTCCAACTGGCTTCAGAACTGTAGCTGAAACATTCCTTGTTATGGCTGGCAGCTGATTGTAGCTGCTGACTGCTCAAGTTTCCCATAAGTAAACTGGTGCCTGATGCCCTGGTGGGTTCCCAGGAATCATGAATGCCAAGAACATTTTGATTCTGCCCAGGGAAAAGGGTGAAAAATGAATTGTAAAATATCCTACTCATAGTGAACAAAGTCGAATGACTCAGATTCTCATATGAACTGTTGATCTGAACCACCCAATAAGGCAGAAATCAAGTAAAGGTATGAACATTCCTAGAAGTACTATCAAAATTATTAAAAAATAAACCCTCTCTCTAACTTCAAGAGAATTGAAGCTATCTTTCCTTTTAATAAAAATGAAAATTGTTTAGCTTTCTGATGTCTATTCTCAAACTTTCCAATGCTTCTACTCATACTTATTTTGCTCTCAGTGTTTTACAAAAGCAGCTCTCCTTCAGGTCTACTCCATGTTACTCCAGCAGATGACTTTTTTTTTTTAGACGGTTTCGCTCTTGTCACCCAGGCTGGAGTGCAATGATGCAGTCTGGTTCACCGCAAACTTTGCCTCCCGGGTTCAAGTGATTCTTCTCCCTCAGCCTCTCAAGTAGCTGGGATTGTAGGCATCCACCAGCATGCCTAGCTAAATTTGGTATTTTTAATAGAGAGGGGATTTCACCATGTTGGTCAGGCTGGCTGCGTGTGAACTCCAGACCTCAGGTGATCCACCCTCCTCAGGCTTCCAAAGTGTTAGGATTACAGGCATGAGCCACTGTGCCCAGTTGACAATTTTTTTTTTTTTTTTTTTTTTAGTATAATGGCCATATTTGCCACAATTGATCACTCATTTTTTCATGAAACACTTCCTTAGCATGGCTGCAGGAATATTCATCAGCCCCTCTTGTTTATTCTCACGGGTCAGTCATCCTTGGATTCCTTTGCTGGCTTCTCAACTCTTTGACTTCAAATATTGGAGAATGTCAAGGCTTAGTCCTTGAAAATGTTCTATTTACATACAAGTCTAAGGTTATTCCAATCAGTCATATGCCATTAAAAATCATCTGAGTTCTGATCATTCACAAAATACGTATCTCTAAACTGCTTTCCTGAAACTGCTTTCCAGGTTTCTGTGACCAATCACTTAATCTGCTGTATGTCTCAAATTTAGTCTCTTTAAATCTGAACTTGAATCCTGCTCTGTCCGCAGACTTTCCTATCTTAGTAAATAGCTCCATCTTTCAATTGCTGAGGTTACAGACCTTTCTCCCTTGCTCCCTCTCTCACCATGTGACATGCCTGCTATCCTTTTGCTTTTCACTGTATTTAAAAACTTCCTAAGACTTCACCAGAAACTGAGCAGATGTGGGTGCCATGCTTGTACAGCCTGCAGAACCACAAGCTAAATAAACCTCTTTTCTTTATAAATTACCCAGTCTCGTGTATTCCTCTTTTGCAACACAAAATGGACTAACACACTGTTCATGTGTTCAAATATTTTTCTTCTTTTTCACACACCGTTCTTCACTTTTAGGTATATCAATGAACAAAACAAAGAAAGATTGTAACTTCATATGCATCTCATTCTAGCAGAAGAAGACAAATAGTAAGTAAGAAACAGAGTAAGCAAAATAAGTAAGATAAATATGTGATATATCTCAGGTGAAAATTGTAAAACTATGTAGAACAGAGTATAGGCAATCAGCAGGAATGATGGATTCACAGGGGGAGGATGAGAGTTGGCTGTATTAAATAGAGTAGTCCGGAAATTTTTAGCAAAGATTTGAAGAAAGTAAAGAGGCTTATGGATTTACAGGGAAAAAAACATACCAAGCAGCAGAAACAACTAGAATAAAGAACTTTCTGCAGGAGTGTGACTGGACTATTTGAGGAATAGCAAGGAGGTTGGTATGGCTGGAGTGGGTACTAAGAGAGAGATCAGGAGATGAAGTCAGAGGCTAAATGTGGTCTAGAACCCATAGAGTTTGTAAGCTATGGTAAGGACTTCAACTTTTTCTCTGCATGAAGTGAAGAATCACTGCAGCATTCTGAGTGGAGAAGTGACATGGTCTGCCTTACATTTTAAAATAATTTCACTGTTGTACAATGAAAATCAATGGTAAGGGACAAAGATAAAAGCAAGTATGAAAGCAGTTTGGAGCTTATGAGCCTGAGAGAATTTCTTGGCAAATTGGATGTGTGTGTGCAAGAAAGAGAGAAATCAAGAATGGTTCCAAAGCTTTTGCCCAGAGTAACTAAAGGATGCAATTTCCATCCACCAAGACAGTTATACCTATCACAGTTCCATTTAACATTGGCCTATGTAGAAAGCTGATGAATCATAGAGAATGATAGTGACCTATCATGAGCTCAATCAAGAAGTGTCTCCAATTGCATTTGCTCCTTAATGGAGATGGGAAATATAGTTCTTGACACCTGGAAAATTAGCTATCAAGCTGATTAATGCACTTTTTTCTCAATACCCATAAACAAAGAGCATCAGAAGTCACTTACTTTCAGCTAGCAGCATATAACTGCACTGTTTTGCCACAAGGCTTCATCAATTCCTGGGCTTGACTCCATAATTTAGCTCAGTGTGACCTTAATTATCTTGCTTCCTATAGGAAATCATGCTGGCCCATCCATTGATTGCCTATGCTGATAAAGTATATTGATTGGTAAGTACTAGATATACTAGATAACTTGAAAGATACATGCATGGTAGACAGTGGAAAATAAACTGAAGGAATTTTGGGTTTTTGCCACTGAAATACATTTTCTGACTGTTCAGTTGTCTTAAGAGTGTTGTAATGCTTTCTCCAAAGTGCAAAATAAGTTGCATCTTTGACTCCTTAACTCTAAGGAAAAGGAACAATGCATGCTTGACCAATTCAGATCTCCTTAACTCTGAGAAAAAGAAAACAATACAAGCTGGACAAATTTGGATTATATATATATGTGTGTGTGTGTGTGTGTGTGTGTGTGTGTGTAATGTGCCTCTTGTCAGATTGCGATACTCTGTGGACACTATGTCAAACACTGATGGGGAATTGCACCGTGAACCCAAAGTGTTTGGTAGGAAAACTCACGCCCTCCGAGTTAAGAACCTGAACTTCTCATACTGAACCCAGTGTCATCTCATTCACCAAGTCATAATGTTGAGCATGTCCGGGATTGTGTGGAAGAATCATTACAGAAGAGGCATAGAAAGTAAAAGTTTCTGATTCTGATGTGAATACTCAGTGTGAATGAGGAAACACTCAATGATCGGTTATTTTTAAAAAGACCTATTCTATCAATGTCAGCCATTTTTTTTCTATATTAACCTCAGTGTTTGCTCATTGAACTTGGTTAAGTAAGATATTTTAAAAAAACATATTTTGCATGAATTTTCCAAAAAGTACCACCCTTCACCCTCTCTTGCTTCTCCCTGACTTCTCTGTTTAATGCGACTGCAGGCACTGCTGAGTACCTTATCTACCAGGTGCAGAGAACAATATTCAGTCACCTGCTAGATAAGTCAGTTACACTGGATCTCTTTTATCATGGAGAACACAATAGACAGAATTTTTCCTCAGTGAGTAGATTCTTATAGCAGATACTGATTTGGGTTTTCTGCCTACTTCTGCCAGACACAACTCTTCAGTAGTTAGAAACTTTATTATTACAATGTTCTACACAGTATTTCTTCTGACTAAGGAGCTCAGCATATATAGAGAGAAGAAAGGCAGAAGGCTGATGCCATAATATTCAATGATTTTTCCCTATTATATACCCCATCACCCAGAAGCAACTGATTAATAAGAAGGGTAAAATAAAACATTAAGGACTCAGTTATGGCGGCTCTAGCTGGGAGACAATACTTTTTGAAGTTGGGCTAACATACAAAAGGATGCAGCCTCCACTATATGATGTTTTTTCTTCCTTAGCCAAAATAAATGGAGCTAGGTACCAAAAAGCAAAATGAAGAATGGTGCATCTGACTCTTTCACATAATGACCCACAAATGCTGATAATAAATTTATTCAGGATGTGCTCTGCTTTTTTATACCTATTGAGAAAATAATATATACTCTTTTCCTTTAAACTGATAAGATGTAGTATTTAAATGCTATATATTTTTAAGGAAAAACCAAGCATTTATTTCTATGATAAACTTGAATATCACCATTGTGGCAACCCAATTTCTAGGAATTTACCATCTAAATGTATTATTGGCCATTTTTTTATTTATTGTTCCTTCCTTGTTAAAATTGTTGTCATTAATATTTAGGCAACACTTAATTTATACAATTAATTAAGGCATGTTCTTTCATTTTCCCTTCTTTGAAAGAATGAGGTTAAAGTTGAAATTACTACTCTTAAATGTGAAATGTCCTATCAAACCATATGAGCTTGTTCTATTTGTTTATTTTGAGGAGATATTTTTCAATTACTTAATATGATTAATAATTATGTTATTCAAGTTTTCTACTACTTGTAGTTCAGTCAAGAAATCTGTTATCTATGTTAAAATTTCCCAAATTTATTGGCATATTATTGCTTGTAATAATTTCTTATTTTTTATGTCAGTTTCATAGATTTGTATGTCTTCTGTTTACTCATGCCTTGTTCATATTTTGTTCCATATGCCAAATGTGTCCCAGACTTTCACATTCTAAAATGTTTACATACATAAACACATAACCATTTATACAATCTATCCCACAAACCAAAACCTACTTCTCACCTCAACTATTTATACAATCTATCCCTCAAACCAAAACCTACTTCTCACCTTTCACAAACACTTTTACAAGGTCGGGAACATTGTTGGATAGTATGGTGGCTCTCTTTTTAGAGGAACCACAATAATGTTTTCCATGGAGGCTGCACAATTCTATATGATTTTCAATAATGTGTAGGGATCGCAGTTTCTCTACATCCTTACCAACGCTTATCTTTTGCTTTTTGAAAATAATCATTCTAATAAGTATGAAGTAGTATCTCTTTGTGATTTTGGTCTGCATTTTCCTGATGATTAGTAATGTTAAACATTTTTTCAAATCCCTGGTGACCTTGTGTATATGACCTTCTGCCTATCCAAGTCCTTTGTCCATTTTTTAAACAGATTATTTGAGGGTTCTTTGTTTTTGCTGTTGAGTTGTAGGGGATTCTTATGTGTTTTAGATATTAATATCTTATTAAATAGATTGGTTTGCAAATATTTTCTCACATTCTATAGGTTGCAGTTTCACTCTGTTGACTGTTTTGTTTGCTGTGCATAAAATTTTTAGTCTGGTGTAGTCCAACTAGTCTATTTTTGGCTTGACAAAAAACAAAATCCTGTGCTTGTGGTGTCAAAAAATTTTAAAAATCATTGCCAAGACCAGTGTTAAGAAGTTTTTTCCCTGTATTTTCTTCAAGAAGTTTTATAGTCCGAACTTGCATTTAAGTCTTCAAACCATTTTGAGTAGATTTTTGTGTATAATATAAAATAGGGATCCCATTTTATTCTTTTGCATGTAGATATCTCGTTTTTTTCAGCATCATTTTTATGAAGTGACTATCCTTTTCCCATTGTGTATTCTGGACACACGTGTGGAGGACCATATATGCATGTGCTCATTTCTGGGTACTTTATTCTGTTGCATTGGTCTATGTTTCTGACTTTATACCACTACCACTCTCTTTTGATTATTCTAGCTTTGAAATCAAGAAGGATGATGTCTTCAGCACTGTTCCTCTTTCTCACTTTGTCTATTTGGGATCTTTTTTGTTTCACATTAATTTTAGATTTTTTTTCTGTTTCTGTAAAATATGTCTTTTGAATTTTGATAGGAATTGCATTGAATCTGTAGATCACTTCGGGTAAACATTTAAACAATATAAAGTCTTCCAATATAGAAACGTGAGATATCTTTTTGTTTGTTTGTATCTGCTTTCATTTTCGTGTTTTATAGTTTTTAGTATGGAAATCTTTCACTTCCTTGGTTAAGTTTCTTTATAAATATTTTATATTTTTATGCTATTATAAATTGTATTGTTTTCTTAATCTCCTTTTTGGATAGTTCATTGTTAATATATAGAAATACTGGTAATTTTTGAACATTGATTTTGTATCTTGTGACTTTGCTGAATTTGTATATCAGTTTTAACAGTTTTTAGGGTTTTTTGTGTGTGGTGTCTTTAGGGTTTTATATATATAAGATCATGTCTTCTGCAAAAAAAGACAATTTTACTTCCAAATACGGAAACCATCCAAACATCTATTGACAGATAAACAGATTTTTTAAAAAGTATATATATTCAGTGAAATATTATTTAGCAATTTGAAAATGGAGGAAATTCTACATCTTGTGAAAATGTGAATGAACCTAGAGGGCATTATGCTAAATGAAATAACCCAGTCACAGAAGGATTAATACTGCATGACTACACTTATATGAGGTTTCTAAAATAGTTGAACTCACAGAAGCAGAGAATAGAGTGGTGGTTGCCAGGTATTTGGGGAAAAAGAAGGTGTGAAATTGCTGCTTAATGGGTTCAAAGTTTCAGTTTTACAAGATGGGTGAATTCTAGGGATCTTCTATGGAACATAGTATATATAGTTAATAAAATATTGTGCTCTTCTTTTTTGTGTGTGGGCGTGTGGCTAAGATGGGGATCCAATTTCATTCTTATGGAGGTGGACATCCAGTTTTCCCCACACCATTTGTTGAAGAAACTATTATTTTCAACCACTT
The DNA here is from genome assembly GCF_002776525.5 of Piliocolobus tephrosceles. NCBI lineage: Eukaryota > Metazoa > Chordata > Mammalia > Primates > Cercopithecidae > Piliocolobus > Piliocolobus tephrosceles. The sequence goes on along the minus strand of NC_045438.1, from coordinate 80,013,991 downwards.
CAACTCTGTCACCTATCCTCTTTGTTAAAAGGATGGATCGCATGTTGCGTTCTTACCACCACCACACACTCACACGCAAGAACATGGGGAAAAATTTTTTAATATGATTAATATGTTTAATTCCTTGATTGTAATGACAATATCATGTGCATATGCATATGTCCAAACTCATCAAATGTGCACATTAAATATGTACAATGCTTCGTTTGCCCTTCTTCTCTTCTGCTATGTAAGGATGTAGCAAGAAGGTCCTCACTGGATGCTGGGGTCTTGATCTTGGACTTTCCATTTTTTCAGCACCATGAGAAATAAATTTCTGTTCTTTATAAATTACCCAGTCTCAGATATTCTGGTGTAGCTGTACCAAAAACAAACAAGCAAAAAAAACCAGTCAAACAAGCAAACAAAAGCTAAGACACACCCTTATGATTCTCATAATAACTTCTTTTTTTCAGTTGAGAGGGTCTACTAAGTAGCAATCTTAATTTTTTGAATCAATCTTAACACCATGAAGCCATTTCTTATTTTGAAATATTTCTTTTATAAAAAAAAAATGGAGAAGAGAAACAGATTTATTTTCCAACCCAGAATATGTACTGAGTCTCCTGAAAATTTTCCTTGCTCCTTGAATTTTAGTTTATCTCTGAATTCTCATACCATATCATATAAAGCTATCAGATGCCAGTTTACAGTTTTGACAACTTATGTGCAAAATCCCTTGACCAGATTCACAAATTTACTAGGTACATTTCTTATCTTGCAAGTGTTTCCGGTGGCATTGTTGTAAATTGTTCTTCTATTAGACATTACAGGTCACGTTTTCTCAAGGCTTCAGTAGCAATGGATACTCAGAATCCACTTACTCTCTCCTGGATACTTTTGTAGTCATTTTTACCACCCACTCCAAAAACCAAGGCCACATGTTTTAACTTTTGTAATGGCAGCAACCCAGTTTTAGAGACTAACAAACTACCTCAAAACTAAGTGGTTTAAAACTACAATTACATACTAATTCTCAGGGTTCTATGCATTGTCTTGGGGTGTTCTCTGCACTGGCTTGGTGGGAAGGTATATTGTAGCTTCATCACATCTTTGAGAATTAGTGCTGGATCTTAGCTGGGACATTTCAATTCTCTTCTCAGTGGCCTCTCATTTTTTAATAGGCTGGGCTAGATCCTTACCTGCTGTTTCAGGATGGTATTTTTAACAGGGTAAAAATGGAAGTTGCAAGGTCTCTTGAGGCCTAGACTCCAGATTTTAAGCATATTCTATTCGTTAAAGTAAATCACAAGGTCAGCATAAATTTAAGATAATGGAAAAGTAGGCCAGACACAGTGGCTCACACTTTGGGAGGCCAAGGCAGGAAGATCACCTGAAGTCAGGAGTTTGAGACCAGCCTGTCTAACATGGTGAAACCTTGTTTCTACTAAAAATACAAAAAAATTAGCTGAACGTGGTGGCATACCCCTGTAATCCCAGCTACTCGGGAGGCAGAGGCAGGAAAATCACTTGCACTCAGGAGGCAGAGGTTGCAGTGAGCCGAGATAATGCCATTGCACTCCAGCTTGGGCAACAAGAGCAAAACTCTGCCTCTAAAACAAAGATAATGGAAACAATACACTCTACCTCTAGATAGGAGGCACGGCTAATGCAAAAGAATATACAAACTGAAAAAATAATTTGTGCTCATTCAGAGGAAACATTTGGAGGTAATTGCCCAAGTTGAAATTCTGGCTCCATTAATCATGGTACTGTATTCTTGGATTAACTATTTGGTTTCTTTCTGGCTTAGTTTTATCATCTCTAAAGTGGAACTAATAATCTTACCTGCCTCATATGGTTGTTATTGTGGATTAAATGTGAAACTGTATGTAAAGTGTTTACAATAGGGCTTGATATACTGTCAACACTCTAAAAATGCTTGCTGTTAGTATTTCACTTGCTGCTTCCACTTCATTATCTCCCATTCAGTCTTTATTCTTCCATAATAATGCTGCTTCTGTTATTTTACTGAGTCCGATTCTGTAAAGGTCATCAGTCATCCCAGGTATGTTGAACTGTTTTGTCATAACTTGTTAATAATACTCCACTCCTCTGGAAACATTTACTGATGTTCCTGACTGCCCTATAGCAGGAACTTCCAAGGTCTCCTGTTTCTCTTCCTACTCTTTTATTTTAATTATTCCTCAGTGTTCTGTCCTTCTGTCCATTTTCTTCCTTTGTTCTCTCTCACTGGTCAATTTCATCCAGTCCTATTGTTGAAACTATCAACACATAGTAATACTATGTGAATATCTATCTTTCTCAGTATTATTTCAATTTCTAGCTGCTCACTTGGTATCTCAGCCAATATGATCTTCAAATCCACTAAAAATGTTGTTATTAAACTATACTGCATTCTGTAATCCAGTCATGGGAATCTATATTGGCATCAATGCTACTACTCAAAGTTGAACAATCTTGTTTTCTTTTTCCTGTCACTTATTCTATACAGCTACCATTTCCACATCCAAAACATCAGTCTTGGTAACATTTCTCCATTGGTCATTAGTCCCCATCATTGGTCTTTCCATCCACACCAATAACCCATCTTCCCCTCTGTCGCTTCACTTATTTGTGTATGTATCTCTACTAGAAAGTTTTTATTACAACTCATTGAATGTACAATTAAGATGAAAAACTGTCCAGGTGTAGTGTCTCACACCTGTAATCCCACACTTTGGGAAGTGGAGGCAGGAGGATTGCTTGAGCCCAAGAGTTCAAGACTAGCCTGTGCAACATGGTGAAACCTAGTCTCTACACAAAACATACAAAAAATTAGCTGAATGTGGTGGTGAATGCCAGTAGTCCCAGCTACACAGGAGGCTGAGGTGGTAGGCTCACCTAAGTCCAGGGATGTCAAGGCTGCAGTGAGCTATAATTACTCTACTGCTCTCCAGCCTGGGCAACAGAGTGAGACCCTGTCTCAAACAAACAAACAAAGGTGAAAACACTTTGGGGGGAATTAAATTTCCTTCATGGTCTGTCCTCACCTATATGACAACACTCCTTCTCTACTCTTATCCCTTCCTCTCCCTTCTATCTTTATTCTAGTGACATAGGTATATACATAATCAGCTCTGAATGCTTCTAGTATTGTCTCAATCCCACGTTTCTTTCATTTTGTGCTCTTTGTTCTATTCTGCCTGAAGTATGTTTCTCTGCTTCCTTCACTTCTTTGTTTGAGTGTGTGCAGATTAAATATCACTCACTAGAGTGTAAACTCCCTGAGATTAGGAGAATTTGTAATACATTTTTGTGCACATGACACCTAGCAACATGTTTGTCTTGTAGCATGCTTGAACACTGGATTTTAAATGGATGAAAAACTCTTGGTGGAGAATCCTTTTATACCCAGCGGTCATTTGCTTCCCCCTCAGAATTCTCAAAGCATTTCATGTTTCTTTCAAAGTTTTTATTGTAGCTTCCTTGAATTGTAGTTAGTAAAGAATATTCTGTCTTATCCACTAGCTTCGATTATCTCCATGGGCAGAGGCTGAGCTTTACTCATCCTGACATTGTGGTGTTTAGTATATAACACCACACATGTAATGCTGAAGAAATGAATGACTGCCCTCCCAGCCACATGTCCTGGAGTTCGCCAATTATTTCTTTGGTCCCTGAGTTGCTGGCCACCACAGTGACCAGCAACCCAGTCATAATCCTTTTGATGGCCTTCTCTTTCAATCACTGATAATAATAAAGCATTATAATAAATACATAAAAATATTAAATGAATTTTATAGAAAGTACTGTTTGAGTATATGTGGGTATAATTAACAAAAGTAGTTATTTAATTAATAAGTCAGTGCCAACATCAAAAAGCACATAACTATATGTGTGCAGTAGTAATTTATTTCATGTGAAAATACTAAAAATATATAGAAATATCCAACTAATAGTATTATTTCAAGGTGTTGGAACAATAGTTATAAAACAAAATCAAAATAATGTTTCTGGCATTGTAAGCTAAATATGTTGATATACATATTAATTGAATGTAATTTTTAAAATATTAAGGGCTGAAATTGCATATTTAAAATTGTGTAATTCCATTCAGTCTTCTTTTAATGTGGAAATCAATAAAAACAAACGTAAAACATATGTATAAGAAAAGAAATTTAGGCAGAATGCTTTTGTTTTAATCTCAGAGAAAATGAGTTCTAATAGTGCTCGCATTGGGAATACAATAACTGTATTTATATAATCTTGAAAAGAAAGAAATGGGTGATGGTCATAAAACTCTCTTCATGGTGGAGCACTGTTAATTTAAAAGCAGGAAGTCAGGGATTAAAGTTAATGAGGGGGTGAGCCTCCATGCAATTTAGTTAAACTGTTTAACACAAAAGCTGGTAGAAATGTGGAAAGAGAGTACTAGAGGGAGCAATAGAAGAAAAGGCTGTAAATCAGTCTATGAAAAAGAAAAGAGAAAAACAGAACACCCTTTTAGAGGAAATGAGAATCACATAGTTTCATCAGTTGATAGATTAGAGCAATCAAAGGGAAGGGAATTGCCAAATTCAGTCATTTGATAGATTGGAGGAATCACAATAAAGACATAAAGGTAAATTTGTATTTCTCATGAGGGCAATTAAAGTGGATTATTAGGTACTCCCATGGCTGTTAAATATTATGTTGACTTTAATTTTTCCCTGGGTGCCTGAGAATGTGTCTTTTCTGATCATAGAAGGAGCGAAGTTACTTCTAGACCTTTTTTTTTCAGACTGCCTGGAAGTCAAAACTGTATTACTCTCTGGGAGCAAATAGCCATTTTCAGATTTAGTAGTTGCTACAGCAGTAATAAAATTTTCACTACCCACATAGAGTAAATTGAGTCGAAGTTGGACAAGACCCTCAGGTAGAAATAATGAAGTAATCTGTAAAAAGAATCTTTTCATTTCATTCCTTTATTTTTATGCAGTTATTTAATAACCATCACATGCATACTGTGAAGTTATTTTAGCCTCTTATAGTCCAGTGGTTGGGTGTTAACCTTGAATATAGTGAAGAGCTTGAAAAACCAGTGATTTTCAAGATTTTCAGGGTTCTTGAAAGATTTTGAAGTCCTTATCTGGGGTTTTCATAAGAACTTTTTAATAGCAGTAATATTTTAAAGGTCTCCTACAGCATCAAAACATTTTTCAGTCAATTCTAATTACATTTTGCTTTAAACTAGCAGGTCTTGTGTTAATAAATATAATTTACATAGGATGGGTGGTGTCATGCACATCCGTGGGAAGAGATCACCAAATAGGTTTTGTGTGAGCAATAAAGCTTTTTAATCACTTGGGTGCAGGCGGGCTGAGTCCGAAAAGAGAGTCAGCAAAGGGAGATAAGGGTGGGGGCTGTTTTATAGGATTTGGGTAGGTAAAGGAAAATTACAGTCAAAGGGGGGTTGTTCTCTGGCGGGCAGGAGTGGGGGTCACAAGGTGCTCAGTTGGAGAGATTTTTGAGCCAAGATGAGCCAGGAAAAGGAATTTCACAAGATAATGTCATCGCTTAAGGCAAGGACCGGCCATTTTCACTTCTTTTGTGGTGGAATGACATCAGTTAAGGTGAGGCAGGGCATTTGCACTTCTTTTGTGATGCTTCAGTTACTTTAGGCCATCTGGGCACATATGTGCAAGTCACAGGGGATGCAATGGCTTGGCTTGGGCTCAGAGGCCTGACAGGTGGGAAGCAGTTAAAAAGTAAAACCCTGAGTTCCTCTACCTAGAAAAATGTTGACAATTGGAATTTAGGAGATCTTGCAAAAATCAATGGTTTTGCACTGTAGGAAGATTTTATGAGGCCGTATTCTACCTGAATGCAGTTGTTTTCCTGCTGAAGCAGGATATTTTCCTTGACTCCTCTGCGGGCTGGAACTGGACTGGATGGGCACTGGCAGGGGCAACCTCTACTCACTTAAACCCACTGTGCTCAACCCCTTACGGGAGGGAGTACACAGGTGAGCAGGTGCAGGAGCCAGGGCGAATACTTTTGGGCACTGGCGGGAACAAATTCCACACTAGCCCTGCGGCAGCACTTAAAGGGATGCCCATGACGCCTGAAGCTTCAGAAGGAGTGTTATAGTCAGTGCTCTTTTAGCTCTGCCATCCATAGATGGCTTAAGTGTTCACAGCTCAGTGGAGGGTCAGTATGACAGCCTTTTGCGTCCGCACCTGAGTTCTCGTCTGGGGTCCAGGAGGAATGAGGTTGCATAAACAAATTGGAGATGATAAATGTGGGGAATTTTATTGCCCATGATAGTAGTTCTCAGCACGAAGGGAAGCTGGAAAGGGGACCAAGTGGGGAGGTAATCTTCCCTCAGAGTCCAGCTGTCTGGACTCTTCTCTGAAGCTACTCTATTAATCTATCCCTTTGAAGTTAAGCTGGTTCTCTCTGACATCCAAACACAGTCTCCAATATCCAGCTGCTTCTCCTCTTCTCTTCCCTCTGCCCGCAGAGTCTGAGGTTTATGGACACAGGATGGCGGGGCAGGGCCATGGGCAGTTTTGGAAAAGCCAACATTTGAATGGGAAAACAGGAATGTATGTTCCCACTTTGGGCTGCAGTTCCAGGCCTGAGAGTGAGGCCTTCATTAGGCACCCACCCTCTTCTGCCCAAAATTTCCCTGTCTCCTGTTCCTATCACTGCCAAAGACAGGATAGACTATAAAACAGCTATCATCATAGGATAGACTATAAAACAGCTATCATAGGATAGACTATAAAACAACTATCATCAGAGAGCAAACTACATACCATGAAGATAAAGAGAGTTATGGTGCAGCATAGTTTAGATGGAGATTAGTCATCCTCAGGTAAGAGAAGCACTCAAATTATATGAATTTCCTGACCATGGAAATTCTAGATCATCTACTTTCATTAAAGAGGGAGCATGAAATTTAGGAATACTAACTTCCATAGAATACAGTAGATGTAATTTGTATTTCAGCTCTTAACATTGTGCAATGCGGAAGGACAGAATTATTTAAAATCACTGGGAAAGTTTGATAAGGAGAGATACTAATTCTGATACAGACTAACTTGAAAGAAAGAAATAATCAGATTACAATGCATGCAGGAAGGTAAAATGGGAAGGGAATAGAACTACTTATGTCAACTACATATGAGCAAATATGTGGGTATCAGAAATTAACCCACATATTATATTATATATATAATTATGATCAATGTATAATTGTTTCTGTATGGTTCTTCTTCTTTACTGTTGAATCCACAAATCTCATTCTGTAATTTATTTATTTTTATTTATTTGTTTTTTTTGGGGGGATGGAATTTTCCTCTCATTGCCCAGGCTGGAGTGCAATGGCACAATCTTGGCTCACTGCAACCTCTGCCTCTGGGGTTCAAGTGACTCTCCTGCCTCAGCCTCCTGAATAGCTGGGATTACAGACACCCACCACCAAACCCGGCTAATTTTTGTATTTTTAGTAGAGACAGGGTTTCACTATGTTGGCCAGGTTGGTTTCGAATTCCTGACCTTAGGTGATCTGCCCGCCTTGGCCTCCCAAAGTGTTGAGATCACAGGCGTGAACCACCCCACCCAGACCTGTAATTTATTGTTAAAATTAACTCTTTTGAATAAAACATCCATATGGATTCACATAAGATCTTGATGAAATTAATTTGAACTGGCAACTGTATTCAAGATTTTACTGCCAAGCCTGGTCAACCTGGGTGAGTCGTTCCTGTACCTACTGATACCTACCTAAGGCTTTTTCCTTTCAATGTATGCATTGGTTTACTTACTTTCAAACTTACTTTATTAAAATCTTAGATAGAAGGTGCGAGAGGAATGTTTTCTTACTGCATGCTGTGGCATATCCATATAAACCAACACACAGCTATATGATGTTATGCTTCACGTGAATCTTTGTAACAATTCCACTAATCGTGTTTGCTTGTTTGTACATGGATGATATGGAAAGCTTGTCTTTATTACATATCTGAGCAACTTCACATTTTATTTTTTATATTTGCAGTTGTAAACATAATATATCTAAACTATGTTAAAATATGGAAATATATTTAGGAAGAACTATAAGTTCCCAAGTGAGCTCTCTCTAGTTCCCACTGCCTTGCTCAGAATAACCTCTAATGTTAAGTCAACGTTTATTTATTTTTGCTGTGATGGAGTCTTACTCTGTCTCCAGGCTGGAGTGCAGTGGCAAGTTCTCTGCTCACTGCAACATCCAACTCCTGGGTTCAAGCGATTCTCCTATCTCAGCCTCCCAAGTAGCTGGGACTACAGACGTGTGCAAACACACCCAGATAATTTTTGTATTTTTAGTAGAGACCGGGTTTCACCACATTGGCCAGAATGGTCTCAATCTCTTGACTTTGTGATCTGCCCGCCTTGGCCTCCCAAAGTTCTGGGATTACAGGCGTGAGCCACAGCACCTGGCTGAAAGGGACCAGGATAGCAGGGACCAAGGCTGCACTTAGGCAAACAATTCCAGGAATCTAGAAAGCAGAACAGACCGGGTGAGCAGACCGGGAAAACAAGCCCTACCCCTACCCTACCCCTGCCCTGCAAGCCCCGGATAAACGTCATCAGTGTTTCAAAATGTAACCGAAATACCAGAAATGGTGGGAACCGATCATAATCAGCCAAATCACCTTGTTCAAATGTCAGCCAATCCTAAGTCTGATGTGTACAAAATCCCCTATGACTCTGTACCTGTTTACCCCTGACTATAAAAATGCTGTCTGGAGCCCAGTTAAGGAACTTTCCCGCTCCTCTCATGACTAGTGGGGAAGTTCCAGGTTGGAACCTGTAATAAAGATCCTTGCCGCTTGGCTTTGACTCCGGACTCTGGTGGTCTTCTCTGGGGAATAAACGGTCTGGGCATAACATGGCCTGTGTGTATCCTTCAATCCTTTTAATCTATTAAAAAAAAATTTCCGCCGGGTGCGGTGGCTCAAGCCTGTAACCCCAGCACTTTGGAGGCCGAGAGGGGCGGATCACGAGGTCAGGAGATCGAGACCATCCTGGCTACCACGGTGAAACCCCGTCTCTACTAAAAATACAAAAAACTAGCCGGGCGAGGTGGCGGCGCCTGTAGTCCCAGCTACTGGGGAGGCTGAGGCAGGAGAATGGCGTGAACCCGGGAGGCGGAGCTTGCAGTGAGCTGAGATCCGCCACTGAACTCCAGCCCGGGCGACAGAGCAAGACTCCGTCTCAAAACAAACAAACAAACAAACAAACAAACAAACAAACAAACAAAAAAATCCATCCATTTTACAGATGTGGAAACTGAGTCATAAAGCGATTAAGTAACTTGCCCCAAACCACACATTTAGTAAGTCATGGAACTCATAATTAAACAGAAACAGCTCGTAAAAAACACAGGTTTTTGTTTGTTTGTTTTTGAGATGGAGTCTCACTCTGTCACTCAGGCTGGAGTGCAGTGGTGCGATCTCTGCTCACTGCAACCTGCACCTCTCGGGTTCAAGAAATTCTCCTGCCTCCACCTCCTCCTCCTAAGTAGCTGGGATTACAGGTGCATGCCACCACGCCCGGCTGATTTTTGTATTTTTAGTAAAGACGAGGTTTCACCATGTTGGTTAGGCTGGTCTGGAACTGCTGACCTCGTGATCTGTGCCCCTCAGCCTCTCAAAGTGCTGGGATTACAGGTGTGAGCCACCGTGCCTGACCTAAAAAGTTGTTTTTAACCAACTGTTTCATACTTTCTGTCTGTCTCATATTTAAAATTTTACAGATATATTTTAATGTAAGTGTATTATACTATCTGTAATGTTCTATGACATGATGTTTATGCTTAACCTTTTGTATGTAAATAAAATAGCCAATTTTCGTTGTTTCCCATATTCGAATGTTATTCCAAGGTAAGCGTCCACCATATATAATTTCACCATATAAAAATTAACGAGCATGTAGACTGTTAACACTTTTGACTTAACTGAAAAGCTTTCAACTGAATATCTTTGTACAAACATCTTTTCTTACATTCTATTTGACTTTCTGGAGGAATTAGTACATCCGAGATTATTTTCTCAATTTTTCACCAATGCTTAATATTATCAATCATTTCTAACATTTTGTAAAGCTAATTTGTAAAAATAAAAATGGGATTATAATTTTCCTTTTACTTGTCATGATAATATTTGAGATTGTTACATTAATGTGCAAATTAATTATTTGAGTTTTCCTTTTCTTGAATTATTTCTATGTGTGTTTTTCTTCTTTGTATTAGTTCAACTATTTCTTAAAATTTTTTTGAGAAACTCTTTATTTTTTCTACAAATCTTTGTTCTGTTGTGTACCAATGCGTGCACACTGTAAATAGGATTTCCCCAACTAATCTCTCTTACTACTTTATTAATGATTTTGGGGTTTACTTTTAATATTCTTCTTCAGTTAAATTTGTCAATCATTTCTTTATGTTTGGTTGTATATATTCCCATTATCATAAGAGAGATATCAAAAACCCTTCATGGAGGTGGTAACAACGTAATTTAGTTTATACACATAAATATAATTTATTCACACCAAAAGGTGTTCAAGAGGAGGATTCTAGATATAACTTACAAAGCAAAGAAGCAGAGATGAAAAGTCTCATAGTGTATTTAGGAAAAATATTAACCATTTGGTGTGCTGGAACTTAAAATGTAAGGTAGGCAGTGGCAACAGATGGGGTTGAAAATGATACTGAAGGAATTATGTGTTATAATAAGGCAGTTGGAAATGTACCTTATAGCAATGAGGAGCCATGTGTGGGGATGTGGAAAGGTCAGATTTGCGTCTAGTAGAAGACCTTGACAATTATCAGAAGGATGAATTTGAGAAAGTCATATTGACGACAAAGTGGTGACCTAAGGAGTTGTAATCATAGCCAGATGATGTTCACTCAAAACTAAGGTGCCAGTAGTTGGAAATTGGAAGTGGAAGAAATAAGGTTCTCTGTATCTAGAACTAAAAAGGTATTAAATAATAATAATAATAAACAAATTAAAAAATAGCTCTTTTTTGTTTTAACCTTTTAGTCTAACTAAAATTTTAATTCTTGAAGGTCTTTAGGTTCCTGTTGATTTTGATGATATATTCAGGACTCATAAAAAAATCCTCCATGTTCAACAATATATCACAGAAAGTTCATATCACTATGATATTTTCAGTTGACAGTGTTTGGAAATATGTTACCTTCATTGGTAATATTTTGCATAATGTTGCACATAAGATTTATCTTTGATTTATAAATAGATGCATATAGATTCATGATTTTTTCCTTAATCATTAGTAAAAGGGAAACTAGCATTTTCCGAAGCTCTACTATGCAACTCCACTACTTACTTTAAATTAGACTGTCTTTAATATGAAGACAACATTATGTGAAAGGTAATATAACTATTTGACAAGTAAGAAACAAAGTTTCAGAAAAGTGAGCAAATTTCTAATGGAAAACAAAAAGATACTGGATTTTTATCTAGATCTTCAGTTTTAAAATAAATTGTTAGGCCTAATCAATAAAGCCTACATACCTAAAATTTAAACTTTTAGCTTGACCATCTTAATATAATAATACTTAGTACTAAAAATAGCAGTTAAAATGATTTCCAATTACATAAACTCATTTTTAGGGTCACAAATCTGGAAAAGAGGAAAATTTACTTTCAAAAAGATATTTCTACTTTTTCTAGCATTTTGGCCATTTGAGAACTTAAACAGTGTTAGCCTCTTGTTTCAAATTTGACCAAGTATAACATAAATTAAGTTGAACCCCTATTACCTTATCATTTATCTCCAGGGCAATAACAGAGCAAATAAATAAATAAAAGTCTTAAACTATTTTTTTTAATTGAATAACATCATACTTTATATTAAAGCACTTAGGAGATGGAAGTAAATTATATTTTAGTATAAAGGTATGAGAGATGACTTTTCTACTTTATCCTTAAATTGATTTTCTTGGTGTGATTATACATGTCCTCTGGAATATATACACAAAATAAATACAAGCATCTCACTGAGTGGTAATTTTTACTAACATTAATAAGTTAATTCTTTTAGAGGGAAATTTCTACTATAAACTTAACATGTCATAGGTTCAAAATATTATTACTTTAAATTAATTTCATGACTTACAGCATTAAAAAACCATATATGAGTACTCAAGATCATTGCTGACATATTCCCTCCCCTACCAAATCTACTCTGCTATGTTTGGCAGTCTGTGTCAGACCCTAGTTTGATTGGTAGAGTATCCATTTTTTTCCTTGTCATGAGGTTTCTCTACTTTAATCAGTCTTCAAATTAAATAGATTTTATTGCACCTGGAAATAAATAACAGCATGTAGCAGTTTTGTCTAAAAATAGATCATACCTAAGCTATGAAACAGAAGCATGCTTTAGAGCTTACTATCTTCTGTTCTGATTGGTGGAATTTATCTAAATGTCTTAATTTGCATGAAATATGCATATGTGTATATACATACACACACACAGTGTAATTAAGCAGTTTTAAAACTCATTTTAGCTCTGTTTGAATGATATTAATAGATCTTTGCTATATCTTGTAGGGGTTTGGTTTTACATACATGAAATATTTTTCCATATCAATGGGGTTAGATTGATATTGTGTTTTTTATTTAAAGAGTCAAAACAATTTATGTACTATATAGCCTTTCAGAAAATTTTCTCTTAATCCCTATTTTTTCTTAAAGTATTTTTAAATGAGCCTCTAATGAAAATCTTATAAGAATATGAATTAGGTGAAGGACAAATTAAAAATATAATTAATTTTAAGACTAATTGCCATTCATGTTTAAAATACTGCTACTAGACTCTTTAACTTGTTGATATTCTTCTAATTTATTTATTTAATGTGTTTTAAGTGTTTATTTCATATAGTATTTGGAAAGTATTTAATGATGCAAATAATGATGTGAATATGAAGTACAGCAAAGTATTCGCATACTTTAAGTGGTCAAAGGACAATGCGAATCACTAGACCTTTTTCATAATCATTTTTTGTCCAGACACAGAATGCATTATAGAAGAAAACACGGAAGAAGATTGACTGATGTCATCTCCATTACCATCCAGTTCCAAAAAGGATGGCTGATTTGTTTGTTGAAAACAACTTGAACATTCTTCTTTCATTTCAGTTGTAAAAGGGTCAGGTTATTCACTGAAACCGAGTCTCTGGAGTCAGCAAATAGAATTGTAAATGACTTTGACAAAACAACTTAAGTGACATGGAAGAAATGTTACCAGATTGCTCCCAGTCAAGGGGAGTTTTGAGAAATAAGGGAAGGAAAAAACAAACAAACAACAACAACAACAACAAAAACAAGACAAGTAATATGCAGAAGTGGCTTCGAAAGACTGGCAAGACATTTAAATTTTGTGTTTAGCTAGAGAGACATAAAGAAAAGTTTTTTAACATGAAAAATTGTGAGCACATTTATAGGCAGAAGGTTAGAAGTCATTGATGACAAAGATGTTTTAGATCAAGCAGAAAAAAAAACCCATCAGCTAGAGCAAAGTTCCTGATTATATAAACTGGAGTAGGGGTCATAGCATTGGGAGATGAATTAACCTTCAACATGGAGAGAGGGATTCCTCTTTTGATTTTATAACAAGAATTTATTAGTCATCTATTTTTACATCTCTGAATCAGAAGACAGGAACAGCTGAGGAAATAGAAAGTCAAGATGGTGGGACTCTCCACTGTACAGATGAGAATTTCTTAAAATAAATACTGTTTTCATTCTTTAAGATGAGATTAATTATGTCATACTCAAACTATGCTACCAGGACTTAAAGAGTACAATCTCCCCATATTTTATGGTTTAAGTTTATGACCTCTTCACACTTTCAATGAACACTTTATATTTTCTTTTGACTCAGCCCAAATGTTATCAAATCAGAATGGGAAAATGAGTTATTCACTGACACATGAAATGGAAAGAAATTTTTCTTATGTATTTTTTTCAAAAGTATTTTCCCAATACATGTGTTGTAAAATTTTATTTTTGACATCTTTCTTTCTTTTTTTTTTTTGAAATTAATTAAACTTTCCCTGAGATGAATGACCTTTTTTCTTTAAGAACTCATTTTTGCTCACTGGGAAAAAAACCCAATCTCCCCCAGAGTGAGTATGGTTTCTGTTGTTAATGGAATCTCAGCGTATGTAATCTATTTTCAGGTTCTAAAAATATTTGTTTATCCTTATTTAAGTTTGTTACCTATTTATTTTCAGACATTATTTGAAGTGTTTGGTGTGTATGGTTGTATTACTCACTTGAAGAAACTTAGTAAAAAGCAACATTTCAAGAGCTGATTTAGTGCCTGCTTTGTGATATGAGGAAATGTATAACTCAGACCAATTTCTTTGTGTTTATTTTGGAGGCAACTAGAGAAGTTTTAAGAATATTTTTCTACAGCAAGTTTTATTTCACCCATTTTGGTTACTTACCAGCACTTGCTATGTCTGATAAGAATGATTTCAGTATGGGAATAAATAATAGAGCAATCTAAGTATACTCCCTGTGCAATCATATTAGAATTTGCTGCTGACACCATGTAAATTTTCTCTCAGTCTTTCTTCTCTTCTTGGGACAGAGCAACAAGAGATTGGTACAATGGCTGTGTCTATACAACATTATAACAACTTGCGATTTCCATCCATTAAATCCAGTGATCTAGATGGTTTAATATAAACACAAAGCATTTAAATTATTTGATTTTTAAAAATGCCACAGACAACCAGACAAACTATTTTTTTATCTTAATAGCATTCAGAACAATATGCAGATGAGAGTGATTAGCAAGTTGTATTTTATGATAAAAATTCAAATAATTTTTGCTTGTTAGAGCAAAGTGTGTGTGTGTATTTTTAACATTAAATGAAAAGACACAACTATAATAATGATGAAACTAAAAACTGAAAAAGTACAACAGTTAATACCAATATTAGCATATTCCTCTATAAACCTGAAATACACAAATCAACTTCTACATCATAGTTTATTTAGATTTAAATTAAGATTAATATAAAGCAAGCAATTGCAAGACAATAACAACGTCTTCAGCACCACAACCAACCACAGCAGTTGTATCAGTAATAAATAAGGTGAGTCCCTAGTGTGTGGGACTAGTAAGCTATGAACTGAGACTTTGGATTCAGGAAGACCTCTTTCCAATCCAAGCTCTTCCAGCTATGAGATCTTAAGTATGTAGCAATCTTTTTGAGTCACAATAGCGAAATGGGGATAATGTAATTAACAACTGGAGCTTTTGTAAAGACTAAATGATATGTGTGTGCGAAAGTTCTATTATAAAAAAGTGTCTGGAGCATGGCAGGCTCCCTAAAATACCTGGCTATTTTGTTCTCTTTTCTGTTTTTTTCTAAATGACTTAGTATTGATGCTCCCCATCAGCCCTAACTGCAAAGAAAGAAATAAAAATCTTGTTTAAGACAGTATGATTCTCTTGCTGGAATTTTCGAGAAAACAGACACTCTTTATCAGATGTAGAAGTAGGGCATCTTAAAAGTACAAGAAAAAAAAAAAAAATACTTGAGTTTTAGCCGAGGCCATATTTCCATGTATCACTTACTGATTAAAGAAAAAATTTTTAAAAAATTGTAGTTTTATTCATAAATTGATTCCTAAAGACTTCCACATGGCTTGATATTGAGAGTTCAACATAAATGTCAGCCTTTCTAGTCCATCTAATCTGTGATTGTACCCTCTGACACTGATACATGATGAATTATAAATTCCTGTTTCATTTTATTCGTGGCAACTATTGCCATTCAAAATTGTCATATTTGTTCGTGTATTTATTATCTTAGTGTTTATTTTCCCCATCTAGAATACAATTGAGTGGCCTTACCTGCTTTTTAAAAATCTATTATATGGTGATAATAATTGTTGAATAAATTAGCAGATGACAAATGTTAACAAGTTTTTGAAAGCAGATGATAAATACTAATATTTATTGGGGACTTAATATGTGCCAATAACCATTTCAAACATTCTGTATGTATTAACTTATTCATTCCTCACAATTACGCTTATGAGGTGAATACCAATTTTTTTTTTTTTTTTTGAGACGGAGTTTCATTCTTAAGAATGAAACTGCCCAGGCTGGAGAGCAATGGCGCAATCTCGGCTCACCGCAACCTCCGCCTCCCAGGTTCAAGCAATTTTCCTGGAGTAGCTAGGATTACAGGCATGTACCACCACGCCCATGCCCAGCTAATTTTGTATTTTTAGTAGAGATGGGATTTCTCCATGTTGAAGCTGGTCTCAAACTTCTGACCTCAGGTGATCCGCCCACCTTGGCCTCCCAAAGTGCTGGGATTACAGGTGTGAGCCACCGTGCCTGGTGAGGTGAATACTATTCTTACTCACACTTTACAGAGGATCGAAGAAAGAGTGTGGCTTGCCAAATGCCCTAAAAATGGTAAATGTAGATTAAAATGGAAACCCAGCTGGCCTTGGGGCCCATGGACTCCAGTGCTGTGGTATACTGTGATAATTTTGTTTCTTCTGCCACAGGAACATTTTCTATGTGCTATAAATATCCACTTGTAAGATAGTGTTAATCTAAAACTGCTCTGTATTTTAGCATTTAAGAAATAACATCTTATCCCAAGAAACTTTCACCATTAAAAAAAATGTAAAAAATTGTCATTCAGTAGTAAAATTTCTGAGAATAATATTTGATAAAGCAAGTTGTGGTTTACTTTACCAGTATTTGTCCAAGTTTAATAGATTCTAAAATGCTGAGATCAGTTTCCATTGTTACAACACTGAGATGGGATGTGTTCAATAAAAATTTTTAGAATATTATTGGAAAAAGATAGATTTGATGACAACTATGAGCTTTAATTTCAGCTCTCACATTTATAAACATTATGGATTTATATGATTAACAATCATTTTGAGTCCCTCTGAACCTTATTTCTTTTATCTTTAAAAAGGCTGTGATGATGTCTGACTTGTGAAGATCAAATAAGGAACATGCCTTGCAGTGAGCTGAGATCCGGCCACTGCACTCCAGCTGGGGCGACAGAGTGAGACTCCGTCTCAAAATAAAAAAAAAAGAAAAGAAAAAAATATATACATGCAAAATGCCTAGCACAATGCCTGGTGCATAATAGACACTCAGTAAAGATTAGATTCTATTTATTAGGGAAAAGTAAATGGGTTAAACTCTTCATTATATACAGCTTATTCCATTTTTTTATTATATTCAGTCAATCAATAATTGAGCTGTTCCATAATTAAAGTAAACTACTTGTGTCGATAATATGGAACAAAATAGACATTATCTTTGTCTTCATGGAGATTATATACTAGTAGAGAGCAAAGACATTTAACAACTAATCATAAAAGTAAATATATTACATAATGTGGTATAATTTGAAGGAAAAACTAGTTACAGTGATTAAAAATGTTCTGGGGAAATAGAATACGTCTATTGAGGTACAGCATGCAGTTGGTGATTGAAATCGTTTAAAGAAGATAGTGTGTCAGTCTTATCATGACTCAGCAACAGGGTGGCCAATACTTCTAACTTTCAGGCTTACAAAACGACGATTTGATATGTATCTGATTTACTGGTAAACATCTCAAAATTAACATGATAATTTTTATTTTCTTTATTTATGCTCTTCTTTTAATCTTTCAATAAATGACTCCTTCATCTACACAATTATTTATGAAGTAAGCTAGGAAGGAACACTTTTGATACTGTCCTATCCCCAGCCTCCACATCTTATCTTTTCCCAAACCCCAAAGACTGTGTCCGGTGCACATTTCTGATGGGTTCTGGGACTGGAGATCTAGGTTGTGGCAAGATTATGTGGATCAAGCTCTATATTCCATTCTAAGTATTTGAACTCCATTTAAAAAGAGATATAAAGTCACTTAAGTCTTACAAGCAAAGTAATTCAATATTTACTTTATATTTTTAAGATATTGCTGTGACTACTACGTAAATAATGAGTTGGAAGAGGTAAAAAATAGACTGGTTGGAGGATATTGTAATAGTCCAGTGGAAGAGACTGCTGTGGCTTAGTTTAAGGGAGCAGCAGTCATGAGGGAGCAATGTTATCTATTAAAAATATACATTGGAGACAGTATCTGGAGCTTGGTAAAATATTACATGGGGAGGTTAGGGATAGGGAAGTGTTAAAAGTGCCCCTTTTAGCCTCCTGCATAAATAACTGGGTAGGTAAACACATTACTCATTGAAAGATTAAAGAGAGAGTGTAACTATGGAAAAGAAAAAAGTAGCATGTTAATTTTGAGATGTTCAAGAGTAATTCGGATGGATATCAAACACTGCTTGTTTTGTAAAGCTGAAAGCTAGAAAGAGTGACCTGAGCTGGAAATAAAATTTTGGAAAACATTAACTTATCTGTAGGAAGCAGTTAAAGTCATGAGAGTGAAGAGACCATCAGGAACATAATATAAACTGAAAAATGACATAGTTATGGACTTGAGTCTTGTCTTTGGATTTTACAGAAGATAGCTCTGAGACAAGGATTTAAGTGCATGTAGTTTATTTGGGAAGAGCTGAGAACACTGTCAGGGGAGGGAGAAATAAGACAGGGAAGATAAAGCACCCAATAAAAAGTGGATTATTTAAACCAGTTACAACTTTAGGGTTTAATCCTATGCTTCATCTCTTAGAAATAAGATAAAACACATACCCCAGAATTATCCTATGGAAGAGGCATAGGAATTAGGGTATTTTTAGAACAGTTTAGTGAAGTACAGCAAAAAACTGTACATAGTGTGTAAAATTTGATGAATTTGAACATATACGTATACCCATGATATTATCATCACAATCAAAGTAATTGAACTTATCCATCACCTCTGACAGTTTCCATGTGCCCCTTTGTATTTCTATTGTTGGTGTTGTTGCTGTTTTTAGAATCACAATGTGATATCATCTTACATGTGTTAGAATGGCTATTAAAAAAGAAAAAAAGATAGCAAGTATTGACCAGGATGTGGAGAAATTTAAAACTCTTCGACACTGTTGAGAATGTAAAATTGTGGAGCCACTATGGAAAACAGAATGCAGGTGTCTTAAAAAATTAAAAATACCTTATGATCCAGCAATCCCACTTTTGAGTATACATCCAAAGTATATGAAATCAGTATGTCAAATAAACATCTATAATCCTGTATTCATTAAAACATTATTCAAAAGAGTCAAGATATAAAAACCTAAATATTTATCAATGAATACATGGATACAGAAACTGTCCTCAATTTAGGGTGTATAGACTCCAGAATGAATCTTGAGTACATTATACTAAGTGAAATAAGCCAGACAAAGAAGCACAAATACTGCATGATTCCACTTACATGTGGTGTCTAAGATAGTCAAACTGAGAAGCAGAGTAGAATGGTGTTTGCTTTGACAGAGGGAAATGGGGAGTTTTTGTTCAATGAGAGGAAGGTTTTTTTTTTTGTTTTTTTGTTTTTTTTAACTTTTACGCTTAGAAGTACATCTGCAGGTTTGTTATACAGGTTAACTTGCATCACAAGGGTCTGATGTACAGATTATTTCATCACCCAGATACTAAGCCTAGTACTCAATAGTTACTTCTTTCTGCTCCTCTCTCTCCTGCCACCTTCCACCCTCAAGAAAGTCCCAGTGTCTCTTTTCCCCTCTTTGTGTCCATGTGCTCTCAGAACATGCAGTATTTGGTTGTCTGTTCCTGCATTACTTTGCTAAGAATAATGGACTCCAACTCCATCCATGTTCTTGCAAAGGATGTGATCTTCTTTTTAATGCCTGCATAGTATTCCATCGTGCATATGTACCACATTTTCTTTACCTCGTCTTCCACTGATGGACATTTAGGTTGATCCTATGTCTTTGCTATTGTGAATAGTGCTGCAGTGAACATACACGTGCATGTGTCTTTATGATAGAATGATTTATATTCCTTTGGGTATAAACTGGGTATAATCCCAATAATGAGATTGCTGGACCACATGGTACTTTTGTTTTTAGCTCTTTGAGGAATCACTATACTGCTTTCCACAATGGCTGAATTAATTTAGACTCCTACCAACAATGTGTAAGCATTCCCTTTTTCCTGCAACCTCGCATGCATATGTTATTGTCTGACTTTTTAATAATGGCTATTCTGCCTGGTGTGGGATGGTATCTCACTGCGGTTTTGATTTGCGTTTCTCTAATGATCAGTTATATTGAGGTATTTTTGTAATGTTTGTTGACTGCATGCAAGTCTTCTTTTGAAAAGTATCTGTTCATGTCCTTTGCCCAATTTTTAATGGTTTTCTTCTTATAAATTTTGTAAGTTCTATATAAATAATAAACAAATAAATTTGCATTCCTTATAGTTGCTGGATACTAGACCTTTGTCAGATGTATAATTTGCAAATATTTTCTCCCGTTTTGTAGGTTGTCTATTTACTCTATTGAGTTTTTTTTTGTTGTGCAGAAGCTTTTTAGTTTAATTAGATCCCTTTGTCAATTTTTGCTTTTGTTACAATTGCTTTTGTTTTCTTTGTCATGAAATATTTTCCCATTCCTATGTCCAGAAAGGTGTTGCCTATGTTGTCTTCCAGGGTTTTTATAACTTTTGAGTTTTACATTTAAGTCTTTAGTCCATCTTGAATTAATTTTTGTATAGGGTGTAAGGAAGGGGTCCAGTTTCAGTCTTCTGCCTATGGCTACCCAGTTACTCCAACACCTTTCAATGGGCATAAATTTTCAGTTATACGAGATAAATACATTTTAGAGATTTGCTATAGAATATACTACCTATTGTTAATACACTTAAAAACATGTGGTAAAATGGTAAATCTCATGTCAATCATTCTTATAAAATAGGAAGAAAGAAGCTAGAGTATTCGGTCACTAGGATGTCTGCTCTCAAAAAGTGTTAATTACCTGGTATTCTCTTCTGTTGCAGGTGAGTAAAGGGGCCTTCTTTGTTTTTAAGGATATTGAATTAGGAAGCGATATAGTTTCTGATCAAAACAAGAGTTGTTTTGGCTCTTCAATCAAAGTGAGTGTTTAGGAAATTAGGGTTTCCAGATACAATACATGCAATATTTGAGATATATTTATACTAAAATATCATTTGTTGTTTATCTGAATATTTTAATTTAATGAGTCATACTTATTTTTGTTGTTTTGTTTGCTAACTCTTGTAACCCTTATTGAAATTAGTTGAAAAGTAACTAGAAAATGAAGAATCTGTGACATGTGAGGAGCCCATGTTTGTTGTGTGGAAACAGAGAGGTAGAGTAAAAAGAAACAAATTTTTTGTTTTGTGTTTTGAATAGGTGGTACTACAGTATATATGAATGCTGAGAGGAAATACACAGTTAAGAGTGAGATGTAGATGAAAGACAGGGTAATAGATTGAGGTAGGAAAGGCTTCAGGCCATTTGAATCAGTGGATGAGGATGAGTTCACTTTCGATCTGGAGGTAAGACACCTGGATGATGACATAAAGGATGTAGAGAGTAAAAATACTTCTTAAAGAAATGAGGGAAAGTGACAGGAATTTTGCTAAATGGGAACCAGATTTCCATAGACATAGTGGAATAGTGGAAATATTTTGGAGACAGGGCAGAAGGGAAGTATGGGGCTGGAGGGTATAGAGCAGTGGGCCGACAGATGTCGGATCATCAGAATAACTTGCGCTGTACGAGGGGAGTACAGTAAACAGGAAGGGGAGACAAAATGAATTCAGACTAGAGGGAAAGGGCAGGCTTTAACCTAATTCAGCAAATACGCTCACTGTGTAGAGTGAAAATCTTTTTAAAAAATATATTTAGCAGCTCTTTTTGAAAATAACATTCTCAAATATGTATCCACACAGACACACATACTTATTATTTACTTAAACATAGGTCATTTACACAAAATTAAAATAGTTTAAGTTTTTCAGAGGCTAATCTTTTTTTCAAGTTAACTAGTGTTTAAAAGAATAAGTAAAATCATCTGTAAATATATTGTAAATAAATTAACATCTTCATGAAAGCTTTTAGCTTATTTAATTTTTTAACAATTTCATGGTGATATACACTTCTAATGGACATATAACTGTGGTAGAATTAACTATTGATTTTGAAATACAGAGTGATGGTTGATAGGAGGTAAGTTAATGGATATAGTTATATAACGACCAGTTGAGTAAATCTTTTTGGACATAAAAGATAACAGATTCTACTTACTATCTTGAAATTACAGAGGTATAACCATAGTTATGTGCTTTGAGGTATGATTAATGAACTCTGCCTTTGGCTGTATTAAGAATTGAGTGAAAGTTTAACTACCAAAGAACACATGTATCACTCTAAGAGGAAGCTGCACTGTGTACGATTCCCTTGGAGATAGTAGAGAATCTCAAGAAAAATAAGCACTGAGAAGTCAATAGTTGGATGTCTTCTAGGTAAAGTCATCAACTAACTATGTAATGAATCATTTCAAATTGAAAACTAGAAGCAAATTATAGATTTTTTTTAGTTGTAGGCATAAAAATAATTTATTAGCCAAATGATGCACCCTAGTCTGAAAATTTGAAAAGAAAAAAAATGGCAGTTCAATAAAAATTCATCAGAAATTATTCTGGATCTTATTTATAGAGCTCTATCTTTATCTTTAAAGAAAAACCAAAAAAAAAAAAAAAAAAAAGAATTAAAAAACAGAAAAATACAGAAATGTGTCAATATGTATTTTTCATTTTTGTATTTTTCATTTTGAAATATTTGCTGCACGTTAAGCTATGTGACCTATTTATGACATATTTTTAAGCCAAATATAATATTATTAATAAAATATTTTAAAAATTATTCTAGGCAACTATCAACAAAATACTTTTGCCATAATATTCAGCCAGAATATTTTTTCTCTAGTACGTAGTTCTTTCTAATGACTTTTGGATAATTAATTCTTACTAATTCTGCCACCAGATATAATATCAATAAACAGATTCAACTGTAATTTTAGTGAATCATCATTCCAACAAAATGAAATATACAGTTATACTAAATTAAAATTTAAAAAAACCTACTGTTTAATACACCATACAGTTGGCAGGAATTGAAAGTGTTATTGATGAACCTTATGTGGGGCTTTCATAGGCAGCTGGCACCTAACTTTATTTTCAATACTATTTTATCTTTCAGATGTCTATAATCTTTAAAAGCAATTATAAACAAAGTAACCAAAACACCACATATATAACAAATCAATCATTTAATCATATGGCATTTTTTAAAAGATGAGTAATTTATTTATTAAACACACACAATCACCTCTAAACCAGTTATTGGTTTAACAGTGAAACTTTGTCTAAGTTCTCAGTGATGGTGACCATTTAATTTCACAGTTTCAACTAAGGAAAAATTCACATTCCAGCTCAACCCTACTTAAGACAGACTGCACAACTGCAAATTACAACTGAAGTTGAAATATCCAGTATGACTCATTCACTTTTCTATCTCAGGCTATCAACAAAAGATTATTTTCTTGAAGTACATGATTTTATTATTTTTCAAAAATTGCAACTCTGATGGCTATGCAAAGTTGGGAAATTCAGAGGATTAGAATACCAACACACTAAGTAATAATTGTTTACAAACTGCCTATTTACTTCTATTTACTTTACTCTGTGCTTTATAATGCATTTTTTTTTTTTTTTTTTTTTTTTTTTTTTTTTTTTTTTTTTTTGAGACGGAGTCTCACTCTGTCACCCGGG
>NC_045438.1:79947834-79990106 GCF_002776525.5 Piliocolobus tephrosceles | reverse complement strand
TTTTTTTTTTTTTAGTATTTTTTAGTAGAGACGGGGTTTCACCGGGTTACCCAGGATGGTCTCGATCTCCTGACCTCGTGATCCACCTGTCTCGGCCTCCCAAAGTGCTGGAATTACAGGCTTCAGCCACCGCGCCCGGCCTTATAATGCATTTTTCATCTACCTTATAGTGTTCTCTTTGGTCTCTGATATGGTTTGGCATTGTCCCCCTCATATCTCACCTTGAATTTGAATAATCCCCAGGTGTCAAGGGCAGGGGCAGGTAGAGATAATTGAATCATAGGGGCAGTTTCCCCCATACTATTCTCCTGGTCGTGAATATGTCTCAGGAGATCTGATAGTTTTAAAAATCGGAGTTCCTCTGCACAACTTCTCTTGCCTGTTGTCATGTAAATCATGCCTTTGCTTCTCCTTTGCCTTCCACCATGATTGTAAGGTCTCTCCAGTCATGTGGAACTGTGAGTCCATTAAATCTTTTTTCTTTTTAAATTATCCAGTCTTGGGTATGTCTTTATTAGCAGCATGAGCACAGGCTAATACAGTGTCTATTCAACTCATTTAATAAATCATATTTTTCTAATATGCTTACTTAAAAAATTTTTTTATTCAAATTATGACTAGATTTCATATGAATAATAAGCTACCTTGAAATGTCCTTGTTTCATGTAATCATGCTACTTGTTATTAATCCAGTGCAAAACAATTATAAGTATGTATAGCAAAAGTCAGGTTGTTGACCAAAAAGAGACAATAGAGAAATTAAATTAAGAGGAAGGGAAAGGCTTTGCTTTAATGATCTCAAAGTGATGTTTAGTTTAGCTGAAAAGATGACATCAGGATACTTTTCTGCATTAGAAAATAAGACTGTATCAGACTGAGGATGACAGGTAATCAGATGTCGAAGTCCAGTTGGTTTTGTCAATTGAGAAGCCACATCAAGGGGATGAAAGGAAGGGGAAGAATAAAGTCAGGGTGTTTATTCTTCTGCATCCTTCCTGAAGGACTATCTGTGCCTGCCTAGATCCTTTGAATTCTCCTCTGTGCACAGCTCTCTTTACAGTCATCCTTCTGGGTTGATAACTTGTCCCTTCTGTTGTCCTCTTGTGCCTGCTACCTCTAGACCAAAGTTACGGCAGCCTTTCTTTGTGGTTTAATATACCCAATCCTACCTTTGTAAATAGTTACTTTGTAAATGAACCCTCTTTAAATTTTTAAAATTTGAGTGTGGTTTTTATTCCTGTTGGGACATACAGCTCTTAATTCTTTTGGCAATTGTTTCTGAGAGGCATTTGGATGGAAGGGAAGTATATTTGTGATAGAACACAAATATCAAAGATGTATAAGCAAAGTTCAACCTTATTAAATTATTCAAATCCTCTGTATCTTTACTTTTATCCATTTAATCTATTATGCTCAAAGACCAATAGTTCTGTGTTTAAATCTCCCTATACATTTATGTATTTGTTCATTTCTCTTTGAATTTCCAACTGTTTTAAAAATAGATGTTATTACCATATATTTAAATATACAGAGAATCTTGATTCATAAATCCTTATTATGAATATTAGTTTGACTTTTCCTCACCTTCTTATTTCCATTTATTTCTCATGGACATGTAATTTCTTTAGGTATTAATATTTATATTCCTGTCTTTTTTTTTTTTTTCTTCCTATCTTGACTTGTATATGTTTTCCCATACTCTTATTCTTTTTTTTTTTTTTTTTTGAAACGGAGTCTCGCTCTGTCACCCAGGCTGAAGTGCAGTGGTGCTATCTCGGCTCACTGCAAGCTCCGCCTCCCGGGTTTACGCCATTCTACCGCCTCAGCCTCCGGAGTAGCTGGGACTAAAGGCGCCCGCCATCTCTCGCCTGGCTAGTTTTTTGTATTTTTTAATAGAGACAGGGTTTCACCGTGTAGGCCAGGATGGTCTTGATCTCCTGACCTCGTGATCCACCCGTCTCGGCCTCCCAAAGTGCTGGGATTACAGGCTTGAGCCACCGCGCCCGGCCCCCATCCTCTTATTCTTAATTTTTAGCATATTTCATCTTTAGATATGTCCCTTGTACATAGCACACAATCCAAAATCCTTTACTTCTTTTAACAATAATAATAACAACAAACACTTACATAAGGTTTCTATTTGTAGGCACCATTCCAAAGCTGTTTTTTATTTATTTTAATTGAATCACCAGGACCCTATGGATGGGTGTATTATAATCCTTTTACAGGTGAGGAAACCAAATTACAGAATTTAAAATAATGTCAAACACGAGCAAGCATTAGAACAGCTTTGAACCCTCAGGTTGTCTGACTCCAGTGTTCTTATGCGCTATACAATACGTCTAGTCATAATCAGAAATTTAAATCAATGGATGTCATAGCTGATACATGTGGTCTTTTATCAACTATATTGTTTTGGCTTTTCTTTCAGTGACCATAGACAAAAAAGGTATCATATTTTAGCTTCTGCTTTTGAAGAGGAATTTGATGTGCCCTCATGCTAACTTTCTCAATTTAAACAATGACAATTTAATTTGGGTTTCTAAGAGCAGGGAGTACTTATTTTTAATAATACTGTATTAAATATAATATTTAAATTATATTATTTCTTTAAATAATTCTTTTTTTTTCGCTTTGGTTTTCCTCAATTAAGATTTTCACCTATCCAAAAGACCTACATTTAAGTATTTCTAGTGTTCATCTCCTATATATTCTTTAGGAATTTTAGTGCTATTCTAATAGAATTTTTAGTATTATTTTATTTTTCTTATAGGTTGATTATTTATGTAAACATATATTATCTCTACCTGTATGTCTATGTCTATATATATGTAATATAATTGGAAAATAATATAGATATACATAAAGTAATATAAATATATATTCTTATTACTTATATATTTAATAATGAATTCTCATTGGCCTTTACATAAACTATATGAACATGAATATAGAATTTTAAGATTATAAACACATTGTTTTCAAAATTCAATGTTTCTCAAAACCAGTATCTTCTCATTCAGCATTTACTTTTCAAAACGGAAAATCTAGTACAGGTCAAGTTTTTATTTGTATGCAATCTGGATTTGAAATTTTAGGCAGGTAAGGCTTACCTCACTTTTTCAAGTACATGATAAGTTATGGAATTTTAAAAATTATATTTGAAAGATTGTTAATATTGAGGAATAAAAACGTTGTTTCCTTTTTCATGTCAGGAGGTTTTTTCATACTTCAATTTATTCTGAATTCTTTTTTAATGACCATTTTAAGACTTCTTTCTTGTATTTCTTATTTATTGAAACTTTATTATTTCTCAATAGCACTCAAATAGGGTGTATGTTCTTATGTGAATATATGGAATATGCACATATATATAGAGAGAGAGAGATTTATATATATACACACACATATATATTTATCTATACACATACAAACAATATCTGTAACTTGTACCCATAAATTTGTAAGTTAGCTGTGTGTGGCTCTTGATCCAAAATTTGACTCTAACGAATCTGTTACTAGAAATGCACATTTCATGAACACTGCAGATTGCATATTCTAACAGAATTGACTAGTTAGGTCAACACATGTTTATTCAGAATGAAGTAATAATGAATTATAAGCCATATATAAATATTGACAGTCATCTCTACAATAGCCATTAGTAAGCTACCCGGTTATACAAAGCATCAGGGTCAGCTCAACCATCTACGTCTTTTCTCCTCAAATGCAAGACAACAGTTAGTCCTCAGAGGTATTATTTATAACAATAAAATTATAGATCTTCTAGGACCTAGACTATGATCATTTGTTCAGAGGTGGGTTCATCTTTTCTTCCTACTTTCTACCTAATGTAAAACATACGTGTCTAGAGTGAAGACTCTGATGAACTTTTATTTATTTTTTTATTAAATTAAGGCTTGTATACATTGAACTTTTATCATTATTTTGTTCTGCAAAATGAGTAGTCCACTTATGAATCTTAGAAGAAAAATCTAGAACATTCTCTGAAATTATTATACTTCTTAAACACAACCATTGTGCACTATTATTTTTTTTTATTTTTTCTGACACATAGCTGTGGGAATCTCAAATCTTGCTCTAATACTTGAAATTACATTTTCAGCTCTTGAAATAACACATGGAAGTTATAAATTCAGAGGATGGCTGTCATAAATCAATATATAGGAAAACATTAACATAGCATGATTGTTTATAATATGTATGCTTAGATTTCAATTTATACCAAGTTGCAAATAAAAATCTGCACTGAATGCAGATCTTGAATAAAATGCTGATTGAACTCAATAGATAGCTTTTGTGCTTTTAATCTTGTTTACTATGCCATGCTATATATATATGTTGAGCCATAAAAATGATTGGGTACAATATTACATAAAAGACTTAATCAAGAGCTAAATATTTAGCTTAATATAATTTTCATATGTATATAAATTAATGCCTAAGATACTAAAATATGACTGAGTATATAAAATACAGTGGGCTTTTGTTGAAAAATAACATTCTACTTCTGAAAAATACTATTGTTTCACTAGGATAAATCCTTAAAAATAGATTGCTGCTCAATGTGTGCCCCGTGCAACAATCACTTGTGTAGGTGTAAATTTATGTAACCTTTGAAACTTCTATGTACAAAAATGTGCTCTATACTTTTTAAGTAATCTTGAAATTTTTCTTAAGCTTTGATACGATATATGTTATACGTTCGATACCTATATGTTCTGAAACCCTAGATTAATCCTCACTGCTTTCTGCACCACTATTATTCACCGTCATCTTCTACATCTGAACAATACCAGTTGCACATTGCCAACAAGTTAGCATAAAATAACACAGTAGTGCAGCAACAGCCATACATACAGTTAGAAAAAATTTCATTAATAATTTGGATAATTTGTCATTTTTTAGGCAAAAAGTTGAATATGTGTGTAAAAGAATTATTATAATGATGAATCCGGGAAAGCAATATAATCTGGAGGACAATAATTGAAAATGAAATTTACTGGATTCAATTGATTTGAGCTCTAACTGAAATAAAAAGATTATTGCAGGGGAACATTGAGCAAATGAGCAAGAAGAATGGAAGCAGATGGTCACAATTTTTGGTTGGCACAGTTATTGGTAATACTGATATTCAGGATAGGACCACAGCAGTGAGAGCCTGAGATGGAGTAGCAGTGATATTGAGGCCTGAGTGTAGAATGGGTCATTTATGTGGATATAATATACTTCAAGCACCTTAATTAGTATCTGTTCTCATTTTATCTAGATTCCACTTACCTTACTTACTTCTAATTTGTTAAGCCTCTACTTTACTTTTCTTTAGGTCATCTATGTTAGAATTTGGTTACATTTTGTTGTTTAAATGCAAATACTATTAATGTGAGTGCTTAATTTTATTGGTTGTTTTTGATTTTGTTTATCCTTTGAGAACAAGCTTTCTCCGGTGGATGGCTACAGAACGTGTGCTCCCTTTCATTATTCTCTGGAGAAGATGTCCTCTTGTGTAAACACCATGTTGGGTTTGCCTGTTTCTTCAGTTTTACAGCCTGATGAGCTCTTTGTTGTTGTCTTTGCTGTACTGCATTCTTTCTGAAAAGTGCATGTAACTCTCTCTTACAGGAAGACTTCCTGACTTAGTTTAATTTTAAAAATGCATTTTCTCCATTATATTCAATCATGGGACATTCTGTGTTACCCTTTTAAATATTCCTTTGGCCGTAATAGTTCAGGAGTTTTACCATTTAATTACTTCACCACTTCTATCAAGAGAATTAGATTTGCTCTACTGAATGGTTTCAGCATTTCCTTCAAGCAATGCCAACAAGTGCACTGAATTATTTTGTTGCAACAAGGTCTCATCAAGTTACTGAAAGTTTTATTATTTTTGGTATCATTGCTTTTTGTAATACTGATGCTTTTTATGGCTTTAATTTGGGACAACTATCAGGAAACATTATATTTGATAAAAACTAAGATGGCCAAATAGATAAAAAAGCAAATTAAGAAGAGTTCTGAATTAAAAACAAAATGATAATTATATTCCTGGTAAAGAAATTAAGTATAATGAAAATACAGCTAACAAAATTATCCTTCTGAGAAACAAATCTGATTAGGTTACTTTACTGGTGTTAAGAAAAAAGTACAAAGATTTCCTATTGCCTGGAGCAGTTGTCTATATATCTTTTTCTTTCTTATAACTGTATTAGTAAAACAATGTTGAACAAGCACTTCCAATATATGTATATGCATTTAAAACTAAATTATAGTCATACATTATTCTACAACTATATCTTAATAATATACACATCCATTTTAAAGGATTTTTAAAAAAGTACAAATTAAAGTATGTGCCACTCACATTCTAGAGGTTCCTCTTGCATAAACCCTGGCATAGGTCCAGTGTCCTCTGACAACCATGGACAACAGATGTCAGCAAACTATGGCCTGCAAGTAAAATCCCATCTACCCCTTGTTCATATAAATAAAGTTTTATTGAACAGCGGACATGCTTGTCTGTTAATTCATTGTGTATGGATGCTTTCACACTGCAACAGTCAATAATTATGGAACAACATGTCCCACAAAGCCCTGACCTATTGTCTAGATAGAAGTTCTGTCTTTGACTCTGTCAGCTCTAATATTCCATTTGCAAATATCGACAGTTCTAGCCTTGGAGTATTCCTTCTTGCTTTCAGAGTACATATTTGTCAAACAACTAAAACTTTGTGCTTGTTTTTTTTTTCCCCTCCTTTGGAATGCGTTCATGAAGGTTTTTCATTTAGTTCTTCATAATGTTTCTTATTTTGATGGAAATGTCTCTTCCCTGTGCCTTTTGTGGGGCTGTCAATTGTGGGCAACAAACTTTGTCTGTCTGGTTGGTTAAAAAACCTAAACTAGGCAAATGGAACTGTCTCAGGGATTTGAACCTCAAGAAGAAATTCAGGGAGAGAATGTAATTAGAGTAGTTATTCACTAGTGGTGCCCTAATTGAACAGTTCACAAAATCCTACTACTGCAATCCCCGAAATATCTTTATTTACATCTTTCACGTGGTCTGGTAATTTAACTCTTCCTTTGATTTTGTAAAATACGTGCTATCTTTCTAATATATTTATGTTTTACTTAGGCTAGCCCTTTTCTAGTATTATTTATAAATAGAACCAAGTCTATTAGGATCCAATTTTCCCATTAGAAGTTACCCAAGTTCTTGCAAGAAAGTTATTAATAATCAATAAGAATATTTAGTATATATAGCTGGCCATACAATTATTTTGATAAAATTTTGAACCAATTACAAGTTACAAGAGACTCAAAATAATTCTCTTTTCTGTAGTTGCTTAATTTTACTACATTTGGAAAAGGTGTGGATATGGTCAATAATATTATAGTTGTAAAACCCATTTACTTACTGTACATAAGATATTGGATTGGGAGAAACACTGCTACTGAGTAATCAGAAGAAAAGCTAGTATAAATTATTTAAAGACAACCTAGCAAATGATGGTTTTCTATAACCTTTAAGTGGCTTATTCTTAAACAAAATAGCATAGACTAGATTTAACATAGACTAGAAATATTTAATTTATGAGAAATAATATAGACTAGGGGTCTTCAAACTTTTTCTTTAAAGGGCCAGATAGTAAACATTTTTATCTTTGCAAGCCACACACTATCCAACTACTCAGGTCTGTTGTAATACCAAAGAAGTCATAGACAATATATAAATGGACAAGCGTGGCTGTGTTCCAGTGAAACTTGATTTGCAAAAACACAATGTTCTACAGTTATGTGACCCCTTTTATAGATCAGAGTTTCAGCACCCCTATGGACTTCTTTAGCTGAGGTGTCAATTGGTATGCATTATTTTAATGTAATTTTAGTTCATTTGTTTATGAACTACAGTTCATACACAAATATGAATGCCATAGTTAACTGAACAAACATTTTTGAGGCCCCATTCTGCATCAAATAATGTGTTTAAGCTCAGGCCATGCTTTAAATCATTGTAGAGGAAAAAGCCTGTGTCCCAAAGCATTGTTAAATGTAAGCGACTCCTCAGATAACACACTAGAGAAATGTCTATTAGGACCCCAAATGTACATAAAGATGACCTGACGGCAATAGGAATCTGTGTTGTGATTTTTTTTTTTTTCCTAAAGGTTTCAATGTATTCATCCAGGATCTATATTAGCCATTCTAAAACCTAACCCCAAGGCCTTCTTTTGCTTTACTCTATTAGAAGTTTACTTTGCTTGTGTTGTGGTTTGTTTGTTGGCTTTTACATCTTAACAGAAATATTAACATAGATTCATATTTAAATTTAATAACATTTTTGTATGATTTTCTCTTGAAATGCACTATTATGATACTTTTCAAACTTGACAGTCCTTATTGAGGCAAGAGTTAGAAGCAAAAATACTAGTTACAACTGAGCCTTGAAATTTTATTAAGTGTTCAGATTTGCTGGTATACTTTGAGAAACCTTCTATCACGGTTGCTTTTACACTCTAATCTTGCCATTCAAATCATGAATGTAAACAGACTCAGAGAAAGCTATATTAAGGGTCAAGATAGGGGGAAGGAGTAATTGCTTTCAACTCCATTTTAGAAGAATTTCTTATCAATAGTAACTGTAAACAAGAAGGTTTCAGCCTGTAAATAGTCATACACAGAATCGTCTTCTTTGGACATATGAATAGTATTCTCTCATTTTAAAGATAATCTTATAGCTGTAATCAGGTTTTGATTTATTTGATAACATATTTTTGATATTTTCCATTATCGTCATTTTCTTTCTGACAAAACAGTTCTCATCTTGTTCACTCCAGTTTTGTACCTTATTGATTTGTTGTCCTCGGGCAGTGTTTGTGTGTGTAAATTGCAAATTCTCAGTTCATTATATTGTTTTGTTGGGCTTATATCCTTAATTTTTTAAAGAGTAATCTTTATTTCTAGCAGCTTGCGAGAGTAGTCAGACATAGGAGCCACTGCGTTGGAGCCTGTCATCTAAATGTGTATCTGTCTTCTTCATTGGGCATAGAGATCAGGGTCATTGCTAAAAGAAAAAAATGATATGTCTTATCCAGTGAAGAATGCAATTAATTTCCCTCCAGGATTTACTGTCAGGTGTAAATAAGAACAAGAGCAACTCCAGAGAAATGGAAAATTCACAGTAATGATTCTCCTTCATTTTATAAATAACCAGTGTATGCCTTGGTGTTACATGATGGTTTTCTTTTCATTGCCTATCAAATATTTACAAAATACTTTTAATGTAAAAGTAGTCCACATTAAAATAAAATAATAAAATTGTACTGTATTTGTAACATTCACAAATAAATCTTAAAAATTAAATTTTAATATATTTTTAACTTTTACAAATAAGCTCAGAAACAAAAATGCCATATAAACCAAAAAGCCACTATATTAAATCTGAAAATAAATTACACAATTACAGCCCATTGCTCTAAAAAGTAAAACAAATGATAAATGTAATTAAAATAACATATGCAGTCACATTTTCAGTGTCATTTCTTACAGGAACATAAAATTTAGTTATTATTGATACCACACGAGTCAGTAATCAGAAATTGTTTAAGAAAAATCCCCAGAATGGTTGTAACCATGCTCATATAATACTGCAAATAGCCTTCTAATTGCATAGCTCACAATCAGGTTAATTGTGGTACAGGCATTGGCTTAGCAGCTCTACTGTGAAGTTGATACCTATAGTAAACATTGCATGGTTCAAGATTAAGTGTTACTTAATACTAGAGATTCAAAATGGCTCATTATAGGTTAATTAAATGTTTCTTTGGTGAAGAGTTTTCTTTTTTATCATCTTAATATAGTTATTAATTTTGTTTTAATCCAAAAACATCGATGGTCAGGAGGCTGAGCAAGATGACAGTCTGCCACCCCCTTCACCTGCTCTGCAAGGACACCAAGTTAACAACTATCCACACAGAAAACACAACTTCATTCGAACCAAAAATTAAGTGAGCATTCATACCATCTGCTTTTAACACCAGGCCACTGAAAGAGGCACAGAATAGATAGAAAATAACAAATCTGAATTACTAATGCTACCACACATCCCCAACCCCCATCCCACCACTGGCAGCAGTGTTGTAGTGCAAAGAACATCTCTGGGTGCCAAGGGAAGGAGAACACAAAAATTGTGAGGCACTGAACTCAGTGCTGTTCTGTCAGAGCAGAAAGAAAAACCAGACCAAGCCAACTGATGCTCTATCATTGGAGGGAGCATTTAAATCAGCCCTAGCCAGAGGGGAATCATCAATCCAAGCGGTCTAAATCTGAGTGCCTGCAAACCTCACCACTGATGGCTACAGCACTCTGTCTCAAGGTAAACTGGAAAGACGATCTAGACTATAAAGACTGCAACACTGAAGCAACTCCTAGTGCAGAATTACTCCCAGAGACAGTGGACCGAGGGTGGGGTTGGGGCACGTGACATCCTGGGACACAAGCTGGAGCAACCTAGGGAGTGCTGGAATCACTCCTGCCGTAATTCCAGGCTGCACAGCTTGTGACTACAAAAAAGACTCCTTCCTTTTGCTCCAGGAGAGGAAAGGAAAGAACAGGGAAGACTTTGTCTTGTATATAGGATACCAGCTCAGTCACAACAGGATAGGGTATTGCTCAGGGTCCTGAGGCCCCATTTGAGGTTCTACCTTCCAGGCGAGATTTCTAGACACACCTTGGTCCAGAAGGGAACCTACTACCTTGAAGGAAAGAACCCACCCAGTCCTGACAGCATTCATCACCTGCTAACTGAAGAGCCCTTGGGCCCTGAATAACCAGCAGTGACACCTAGGTACTACATTGAGGACCTTAGGTGAGCATCTGAAACTTTCTGGCTTCAGGTAAGACTCAGCACATTACCAGCTATAGTGGCTGTGGGACAAAACTCCTTCTTGAGAAAAGCAGGGGGAAAAGTAAAGGCCTATTGCACTTTAGGTACCAGCACAGCCACGTGAAGATACAGCACCAAGTGGGCTCTTGACATCCCAATTTTAGAATTGATGCTTAGACAGCATTTCTGGACTTGCCCTGTGCCAGAGAGGGTAATCCCAAGCCAGACAGTATTCATCACAGCTGATTTGAGAGACTTTGGGCCTTAAGGAAATATTAGTAGTAGTATGGCAGCACTGCTCATGTCCTGGGATGGCAGTGGCTATGGGGTGAGGCTCCTCTGCTTTTGGAAAGAGGAGGAAAGAGTGGGAAGAACGGCATCGTGTGGTTTGAGTTTCAGCTCAGCTGCAATACAGTAGAAAACAAGGTAGACTTCTAAGATTTTTGACTCTAGTTGCTGACTCCTAGATGATATTTTTGGGCCCACCTGGGGCCGGGGAGACTTCACCACCCTAAAAGGAAGACCACAGACCTGGCTGGATTTGCCACTTGCTGACTGTAGATGCCTAGGTCTTCAGCAAACATAGGTAGTAGCCAGGGAATAGTTACAGCAGGCCTTGTGAGAGACCCAGCTCTGTGATGGCTTTAGGTCTGACCTGGCACAGTCATAGTGGTGATGGCCAGAGAGGTGTTTGTGTCACTCCACCTCCAA
This sequence comes from Piliocolobus tephrosceles, assembly GCF_002776525.5. Lineage (NCBI taxonomy): Eukaryota > Metazoa > Chordata > Mammalia > Primates > Cercopithecidae > Piliocolobus > Piliocolobus tephrosceles. Next base: position 79,978,495 of record NC_045438.1, on the reverse strand, counting down.
GTTTAAGTGGCTCAGAACAGAGAGAGATACTTTGTATGTTGGGTGAAAGCAAGGGGAGGGAACAAGAATCTCTGTCTGGTAATCCAGAGAATTCTCCTGGATCTTGTCCAAGACCACCAAGGTAGCACCTCTATGAGTCTGCAAGAATTACAGCATTACTGGACATGGGATGCACCCAAAGAAGATACAGCTTAGATCACAACACCTAAATTTTGTTAAACATCTGGAGAGCCTTCCCAAGAAGGACAACTACAAATAAGTCCAGACAGTGAAGGCTAAAATAAATACCTGAATCTTTAATGCCCCAAACACAAATGAACATCTGCAATTATCAAGGCAACCCGAGAAAACATGACCTAACCAAAAAATCTAAATATGACACCATGGACCAGTCCCAGAGAAACAGAGGTATGTGACCTTTCAGACAGATAATTCAAAATAGTTGGGTTTAGGAAACTCAAAGAAATTCATTATAACACAGAGAAGGAATTCAGAATTCTATCAGATACATTTAACACAGACATTGAAATAATTAAAAAGCATCCAGCAGAAATTCTGGAGCTGAAAAATGTAAGTGGCATACTGAAGAATGCATCAGAGTTCTTTAATAGCAGAATGGGTCAAGCACAAAAAAGAATTAATGAGCTTGAAGACAGGCTGTTTGGAAAGACACAGTTAGAGAAGACAAAATAAAAAACAACAACAAAAAATGAGGCATGCCTACAGGATCTAAGAAATATCCTGAAAGTGGCAAAACTAAGAGTTATTGGCTTTAAAGAGGAGATAAAGAGATAGGGGTAGAAAGTTTATTCAAAGGGATAATAACAGAGAACTTCTCAAACCTAGAGAAAGATATAAAAATACAAGAAAGTTACAGTACATGAAGCATATTTAACCCAAAGAAGACTACCTCAAGGCAATTAAAATTCAAACTCCCAATGTAATTGATAAAGAAATGATGCTAAAAGCAACATGATAACATAAACAAATAGCATACAACAGAGCTCCAATACATCTGGCAACAGACTTTTCAGTGGAAACCTTACAGGCCAGGAGACAGTGGCACTGAAGGGAAAAAAACTTTTACCCTACAACAGTATATCTGGAGAAAATATTCTTTAAACATGAAGCAGAAATAGACTTTCTCAGGCAAACAAAAGCAGAGGGATTTCATCAATAACAGAACTCTTCTACAAGAAATGCTACAGAGAGTACTTTAATTAGAAAGAAAATGACATTAATGAACAATAAATAGTCACCTGAAGGTATAATGTAAAACTCACTGGTAATAGTAAGTACACACAATAAAACAGAATATTATAACTCTGTAACTGTGGTGTGCAAGCTACTGTTATCCTAAACAGGAAGACTAATGAATGAACCAATCAAAAATCAAAACTGCTGGGCGCGGTGGCTCAAGCCTGTAATCCCAGCACTTTGGGAGGCTGAGACGGGTGGATCACGAGGTCAGGAGATCGAGACCATCCTGGCTAACACAGTGAAACCCCGTCTCTACTAAAAATACAAAAAACTAGCTGGTGAGGTGGCGGGCACCTGTAGTCCCAGCTACTGGGGAGGCTGAGGCAGGAGAATGGCGTAAACCTGGGAGACAGAGCTTGCAGTGAGCTGAGATCTGGCCACTGCACTCCAGCCCGGGTGACAGAGCAAGACTCCGTCTCAAAAAAAAAAAAAAAAAAAAAAAAAATCAAAACTACCACAACTTTTCAAGACATAGTCAGTACAATAAGACATAAATAGAAACAACAAAAAGTTGAAAAGTAGGGGATGAAGTTAAGGCATTGATACGGTTTGGTTCTGTGTCCCCACCCAAATCTTACCTGAAATTGTAATCCCCATGTGATGGAGAAGGGGCCTGGTGGGAGATGACTGGATGATGGTGATGAATTTTTCCCTTGCTGTTCTCATAATAGTGAGAATTCTCATGAAAGCTGATGGTTTTAAAGTGTGGCACTTCCCCACTTGCTCTCTCACCTGCCACCATGTAAGATATACCTTTCTTCCCCTTCCACAATGATTGTAAGTTTCCTGAGGCTTCTCCAGCCATGCAGAACTGAGAGTCAATTAAATCCTCTATTCTTTATAAATTATTCATTCTCAGATAGTTCTTTATAGCAGTGTGAAAACAGACTAATACAGGTGTACAGTGTTTTATTAATTTATTTTTTGCCTGCTTGTTTGTTTATGCAAATGGAGTTAGGTTGTTTACAGATTAAAATAGTGGGTTATAAGATAGCATGTACAAGCCTAATGGTAACCTCAAACCAAAAACATATCATGGATATACAAAAAATTAAAAGCAGGAAAGTAAATCATATCATCAGAGAAAATCACCTTCATTAGAGAAGGACAAGAAGGAAAGAAAAAAGGATGAGAAGACTATAAAACAACCAGAAAACAAATAGCAGCATGGCAGGAATAAGTCCTTACTTGTCAATGATAGCATTGAATGTAGATGTACTAAACTCTCCACTCAAAAGACATGGACTGGCTGAATGGATGCATAAACAAGACCCATGAATATGTTGCCTACAAGAAACTCACTTCACTTATAAAGACACACTTAGACTGAAAATAAAGGGATGGAAAAGATATTCCATGTCAATGGAAACAAAACAAAGCAGGAGTCACTACAGTTATATCAGTCAAAATAGATTTCAAGACAAAAACTATAAGAAGACACAAAGAAGGTCACTGTATAATGAAAAAGGGGCCAATTCAGCAAGATGATATAACAATTTTAAATATATATGCACCCAACATAGGAGCATACAGATATATAAAGGAAATATTATCAGAGCTAAAGAGAGAGACAAGTTCCAAAACAATAATAGCTGGAGATTTCAACATCCCACTTTCAGCATTAGACAGATCTTCTAGGCAGAAAGTCAACAAAGAAACATCAGACTTAATATGTTCTATAGACCAAATGGATCTAATAGATATTTAGAGAACACTTCATCCAAGAGTTGCAAAATACACATTCTTTTTCTCAGCACATGGATCATTCTCAATGATAGATCATATGTTAGATCACAAAACAAGTATTAAAATATTCAAAAATTAAAATAATATCAGGCATCTTCTTTAACCACAATGGAATAAACCAGATATTAAAAAGAAATTTTGGAAACTATACAAATACAAGGAAATTAAGTAATAGTCTCCTGAATTACCAGTGAGTCAATGAATAAATTAAGAAGAAAATTTAAAAAAATTATTTAAACAAATGATAATGGAAACACAATATACAAAAATGTGTGAGATACAGCAAAAGCAGTACTAAGGTGGAAGTTTACAGCTATAAGTGCCTATATCAAGAAAGGGGAAAAATTTCAAATGAGCAATATAACAATGCATCTTAAAATAACTAGAAAAGCAAGAGCAATCAAAACCCAAAATTATCAGAAGAAAATAAATAAGAATGATGAGAGCAAAAATTAATGAAATTGAAACTTAAATAAAAAATTAAAAAGATCAACAAAACAAAAAATTGGTTTCTTGAAAACTGAAACAAAATTGACAAACCTCCAGCCAGGCTGACTAAGAAAAATAAGAGAAGGTTCAAATAAAAAAAAATCAGAAATGAAAAAGGAGATATTACAACAGATACTGCAGAAATTTGAAGAATCATTAATGGCTACTATGAGCAACCATATAACAATAAATCGGAAAATCTAGAAGAAATAGACAAATTCCTGAATACATACAACCTACCAAGATTGAACCAGGAAAACAGTCCAAAACCTGAACAGATCAATAACAAGTAATGAGATAAAAGCCATAATAAAAAGGCTACCAGTAAAGAAAAGCCCAACACCCAATGACTTCATTGTTGAATTCCACCAAACATTTAAAGAAGAACTAATACCAGTTCCACACAAACTATTCTGAGAAATAAGGGAGGAGAGAATACTGCCAAACTCATTGTATGAGGCCAGTATTACCCTGATACCAAAATCAGACAAAGACACACAAAAGAAGAAAACTATAGGTCAATATCTCTGATGAATATTGATGCAAAAATTCTCAACAAAATGCCAACAAATGGAATTCAACATTAGAAAGATCATTCATGATGACCAAGTGGGATATATCCCTGGGATGCAAGGATGGTTAAACATAGGCAAATCAATCAATAGGATATGTTACATCAACAGAATGAAGAATAAAATCAATATGATCATTTCAGTTGATGCTGAGAATGCATTTGATAAAATTCAACTTCCCTTCATAATTAAAACCTCAAAAGAAAACTGGAGATAGAAAAAAAAAATACCTCAACAAAATAAAAGCCATATATGACACAGCTAGTATCACACTGAATGAGGAAAAAACTAAAAGCCTTTCCTCTAGGATCTTGAACATGACCAGGATGCCCACTGTTACCACTAGTTTTTAAGACAGTACTATAAGTCCTAGCCAGAACAATCAGACAAGAGGAAAATATAAAGGCACATAAAGTTAAATACCTTGGAATTAACTTAACCAAAGAAGGGAAAGATCACTATAATGAAAACTATAAATGAAATTAAAAAGGACATTGAAAATGAAAAAAAAAAAATTCCACATTCATGGATTGAAAGAGTTGATATTGTTAAAATGTCCTTATGACCCAAAACAATCTACAGATTCATTTAATTTTAATCCCTATCAAAATATCAATGACATGCTTAACAAAAATATAAGAAAAAAATCCTAAAATTTATATGAAACCACGAAAGGCCCAGAATAGCCAAAGCTGTCCTAAGGAAAAATAACAAAATTGGAGGGATCACATTACCTGACATCAAACTACACTACAGTACAATAAAAACCCAAACAGCATGCTACTGGCATAAAAACAGACACATTGACTAATGGAACAGAATGGAGAAACCAGAAACAAATCCACATACCTACAGTGAACTCATTTTTTGACAAAGGTATCAAGAACATGTACTGGGGAAAAGACAGTCTCTTCAATAAATGGTGCTGGGAAAACTGGTTATCCATATGCAGAAGAATGAAACTAGACCTGTATCTCTCGCTATATAAAAAAATCAAATCAAAATAGATTAAAGGCTTAAATGTATGACTTCAATCTATAAAACTACTACAAGAAAACATTGGGGAAAATCTCCAGGATATTGATCTGGGCAAATATTTTTTGAGCAGTACCCCATAAGCACAGTCAACCAAAGCAAAAATGGGCAAATGCTATCAATCACATCAAGTTAAAAAGCTTCTGCAAAGGAAATAATCAACCAAGTGAAGAGACAACCCACAGAATTGAAGAAAACATTTGAAAACTACCCATCTGACAAGAAATTAATAACAAGAAGATATAAGAACTTCAGACAACTCTATAGAAAAAAAATCTAAAAATCTGATCAAAAGTGGGCAAAAGATATTACTAGACATTTCTCATAAAAAGACATACAAATGACAAACAGGTATATGAAAAAGTGCTCAACCTCATTGATCAGAGAAATACAAATCAAAATTATAATGAGATATTATCTTACCACAGCTAAAATGGCTTATATCCAAAAAGCAGACAATAATAAATGCTGACGAGGATGTGGAGAAAATGAAACCCTTGAACACTGTTGCTGGGAATGTAAGTTAGCACAACCACCATGTAGAACAGTTTGAAGGTTCCTCACAAACCAAAATTAAGCTACCATGTGATCCAAAAATCCTACTGCTGTGTACATACCCAAAAGAAAGTCAGTATATCAAAGAGATATCTGCACTCCTATTTGTTTCAACACTATTTACAATAGCTAAGATTTTTTTTTTTTTTTTTTTTGAGACAGGGTCTCACACTGTCACCCAGGCTGGAGTGCAGTGGCACAACCTTGGCTCACTGCAACCTCTGCCTCCTGGCTTCAAGAAAATCTCCTGCCTCAGCCTTCTGAGTAGCTGAGATTACAGGCGACCACCACCATGCCTAGCTAATTTTTTGTATTTTTAGTAGAGACAGAGTTTCACCATGTTGGCCAGGCTGGTCTCAAACTCCTGACCTAGTAATTCACCCACCTTGGCCTCCCAAAGTGCTGGGATTACAGGCGTGAGTCACCACGCCCAGCCACCTAAGATTTTGAATCAACCTAAGTGTCCATCAACAGATGAATGAATAAATAAAATATGGTACAGATACACAATGCAGTACTATTCATTCATAAAAAGGAATGAGATTCAGTAATTTTCAGCAACATGGATGGAACTGGAGATCATTAGATTAAGTGAAAGAAACCAGGCACAGAAAAACAAACATCTAATGTTCTCACTTATTTGTGGGATTTAAAAATCAAAACAATTGAACTTTTAGTCAGGGGGCAAAAAAATGGTTACCAGAGGCTATGAAGGGTAGGAGGAAGCTGAGGTGAGAGGAATGTGGGGATGGTCAATGAGTATAAAAAATGTCATTAGAAGTAATGAACAAAATCTACTATTTGAAAGCACATTAGAATGAGTATAGTCAATAATAACTTAAATGTACATTTTAAAATAACTTAAAGAATGTAATTGGATTGCATGTAACTCAAAGGATAAATGTGCTTATTTTACATTACACACCCATATCAAAATATTTCATATTCCTCATAAATATATATACTTACTATGTACCCACAAAAATTAAAATAATAATCATAATCATAAGGAATAAAAAAGATCCAATTAAGGGAAAATTATAGAAATAATACTCAAGAGGTACATGTGCTTCTTAAAAAGGAAAAGTATAGTCAAATGTTGGAAATAAAAATATGATTTTAAGAAGGTATAAAGAAAGACACGGTGCAATTGTTGGCTCTAAAAACTGAACTGCACTATGTTATATGCTTACAACAGGAAGGCCACTGATGACTTCCTAGGATGTGGAAGACCCGCAGAAGAGATGTTTACTAAGAGTGTTCTTTATGTCTGCATAGTAGAAATGAAGTTTTTGACTACTTCCTTTTCTTGTTTTTTTGTTGTTGTTTCAAAATGCTTTATCTTGGGAATTTTAAAACTTAGAAAGAAAAATTAGCCCCACTCATTTCACAGAAGAAATTGTGTCTCAGATAGGTTAAACAATATCTGTTAAGAGCTATCACCTAGTCTGGCAGTGTCCTGATAGTACTTGCATGCCTTTACCCAAGGTCTGTGGATTTTATCATTATTTTTTAGAAGACATTACCTATGTAATATGAAAAAATAATTTATTACTATTTATCAGGGAAATATGTGTTTATGAATGTGTGATTGGGTGAGTGTGTGTGTGTGTGAATGGGTGTGTGTGTGTGCATGCAGTGGAGTTGGTACACGTCGAAGTTTACTCATGTGTACTGGAAACAGAATTCCTCCCCTTCAGTCATCAATAAAATATGCACACAAATGAATACCTGTAATGAATATATATGTTATAGAAAAATAATTTTAAAATATTACTTTCCCAAACTATTGTTTGGAAAATAAATAGGCTATTTGAGGATGGTCCCTAAGACTGTTTTAATTCTCACTCAAATTATTCAGAATTCAATAACTTTACAATTTCATGTATACCATAGGTTGTCACAGATCACTTCCTGTGATAGGAGCATATGAATCAAGGGAAATATGAAAGAAAAAGTGCATGAAAGAAGGAAAATTCTGATGAAGTATGCATTATGAAACAACATGTAGATAATTCACATGATTAAGTCAAAGAAGAGAAAAATAATCATTGGTTATTTGACATTAGGTCAAATGTCTAAATTTGAAAGTAGCACAGTGATTAATTTCCATAATAAGATAATTTAAAATTCCATGTTCTTTCATATGCACCCAGTGGAACTCCACATAAAGGCCTCCGATTAAAAATGCAAGCTCACTTAGTTTCTTCTATACGTACCCTTTGACCTACCTTCTAAGGAAAATCTTCTGTAAGTTTTAATAGACTGATATTTTCACTTAAAAAAAAAAAAAAAACCTTTTAATGTGGCGGCTAATGTTTTCATAATAGCAATTTTATATATCTTCATCTATATCTATATATCTGCAGGCTTCCTTAATCTTTATAGTGGGTAACAACAGCTTCCTTTATCTTGACTGAGAAGGACTAAATCTGTTCTGTGGGATTAACCAAGAAGAATACGTCATAAAAATCTTTTGTCCCTTTACGGTTGTACAGGGTCTTTACGCTTTCTTGCAATCTCCCTGTTGGCAAAATTAAGGAGCAAAGGCAGACTTCCTGAGACCTGAACAAAGAAGTCTCAGGCAGTAACAAGTACAGTACACTGAACACACCACAGAGTTTAGTTGTTAAACCCAACCCTATAAGAACTGTTTAAACCTACAGTGAACTTTATTCTTTGTGGAAATGCATTAAGAGAAATTTCACTAGTTCTCTTCAAATTCCTCTAGAGAAAATGCCGAATTTATTCTCTGCATTAAATCAATTAAATAATTGATTATTAGACTTCCTTTTTATAACTTATTTTTTTCGTATTAATGTAAGGCTGGAGAGAACAAACACAAAGGCCCTTTCAATTATTCATATGTTATTAGTTTAATAATATTAGAATTTCAAGGTACGCTTTATGGCTGTCTGGTTAGGAGGGAGCTGAATATATGGATGACTAGATGATTGGTTGTTTTAAAGCTACCCATTGAGGCCAGGCGCGGTGGCTCAAGCCTGTAATCCCAGCACTTTGGGAGGCCGAGACGGGCGGATCACGAGGTCAGGAGATCGAGACCATCCTGGCTAACACGGTTTAGTAGAAACCCCGTCTCTACTAAAAATACAAAAAAACTAGCCGGGTGAGGTGGCGGGCGCCTGTAGTCCCACCTACTCCGGAGGCTGAGGCAGGAGAATGGCGTAAACCCGGGAGGCGGAGCTTGCAGTGAGCTGAGATCCGGCCACTGCACTCCAGCCCGGGCGACAGAGCAAGACTCCGTCTCAAAAAAAAAAAAAAAAAAAAAAAAAGCTATGCATTGACTATGCCATACCATGTCAGTTTTGACTACGTAAAGATGTGTTTTTTCATAACTCTCTCTCTTAGACATGTTTGACCTATTGACCTGATATCCTTGGTAAAAGGAGCTCTCCATTATTGCTATGCTGCAAGATAGAGGAGATTTCTGTATTTGCTTCTTAAGACTCCATTTAAGTAGGAATGGCATGGAAGGCTCAGCTGTGTCATTTACTAGCTGAGTAGATAGTTGTGTTATTGGCCCCAATTATTCATTCCCCCCTGTGCAAATTTCCTTTTTCTTGTATGTTGTCATGTATGTGCATCATGCCTGGGACCCCTGAATTTTTGTTTGGCCATACAGATTGTACATAAAAGACCATAAGCAAGTATTGAGTCAAGACCTCAAGTACCATTTACATTTTTATTTGCACCCTCATGCCTCCGTCATTGTCTAAAAACAAAGAAAGAATCAAACAAAGAAGCAAGCCTAGGTTAATTTGCTAGTCTTAGAAAGAAGATAGACTTTTTAGGTAAAGTCAGTGTCCTAACCATGCCTACCCTAGATTAGCTGACAGCCCCCACTACTTGCCAATCTCTTGTCACCGGGGAAAATTCTTTCAAGATTAGTAGAACTCACCCTGGCTAACACAGTGAAACCCCGTCTCTACTAAAAAAAAATACAAAAAGCTAGCCGGGCGAGGGGGCCGGTTCCTGTAGCCCCAGCTACTCGGGAGGCTGAGGCAGGAGAACGGCGTAAACCCGGGAGGCGGAGCTTGCAGTGAGCCGAGATCCTGCCACTGCACTCCAGCCCGGGCGACAGAGCGAGACTCCGTCTCAAAAAAAAAAAAACAAAAAGATTAATAGAACTGCCCTGCCCAAGTAAGCCAAAATTCAGCCAAAGTGTACATATATGACAATAAAGTATTATTGTTTAAAGCTATGTTTTAAGGCAGTTTGTTACATAGCATTGTTGTGGCACAGCAAATTGACGATCTAATAACATAAACAGTATATTCTATCCAAATGTTTATAAATCTATCTTTTCATTGATCTATCAATCTAGTGCTTACATATTGAATATAATATGTACACAAAAATATTTATCTGTGGTATAAATTGGCAGCATTAAAAACATTTGGATGTTTTGAATAAACAGAGGAAAAAATAAACCTAAAGATTTCCAAAAGCAACTGAAATTAACGATATCCTTCCTTCCTTCCTTTCTTTCTTTCTTTTTCTTTCTTTCTCTCTCTCTCCCTTTCTCTCTTTCTCTCTTCCTTCCTTCCTTCCTTCCTTTCCTTCCTTCCTTCCTTCCTTCCTTTCCTTCCTTCCTTCCTTCCTTCCTTCCTTCCTTCCTTCCTTCCTTCCTTCCTTCCTTTCCTTCCTTCCTTCCTTCCTTCCTTCCTTCCTTCCTTCCTTCCTTCCTTCCTTCCTTCTTTCTCTCTCTCTCTTTCTCTCTCTCTCTCTCTTTCTCTCTCTCTCTCTCTCAGTCTCACTCTGTTGTCCATTCTGAATGCAGTGGTGCAACCTCAGCTTACTGCAATCTCTGCCTCCTGGGCTGAAGTGATTCTCCTGCCTCGGCCTCCCAAGTAGGTGGGTCTACAAGTACCTGCAACTATGCTTGTCTATTTTTTGTCTTTTTAGTAGAGTTGGGTTTTGCCATGTTGTCCAGGCCAGTCTGGAACTCCTGATCTCAAGTGCTCCTCCCACCTCGGCTTCCCAAAGTGCTGGGATTATAGGCATGAGCCACTGCACACAGCCTGTTGGTTATTTTGGAGACGTATTCTACAATAACAAAAAGAACTAGAAGAAAATACACCTTCTAAAGATGAAACACCCCAGGAAACAAAAATGAACTTTTGTTAGCAATGTAGGGTTGCAGTACTCTAGTAAGAGAGGATGGCAGCAGAAGCAATGGACCCAATTTGCTTTAAAAAAATAAACAGCAACAGAGTTCCAACAAAAATTACAGTGCCAAGACACATTTGCAAGTGGCAGCCTATCCTGTACACATGAGAGGAAAAAGTTATGAAAACTCGTCTCTGTATGTCAGATCATATTATAATATCTATTGCTGTGGTCTGAATGTTTGTGTCTCCCCAAAATTCATTTGTTAAAATCTCAATCCCCAAGGTAATTAGTTAGAAGGTAGAACATTTTGGGAGGTGATTAAGTCATGAGGACAGAGTCTTTACGAGTGGGACTAGAGACCAAGGGATCTCATTCATCTCTTCCACCATGTGAGGACTCAGCAAGAAGTTAATATCTGTGAACCAGAAAGCAGGCCATCATCAGACAACACATCTGAAGCACAAGATCTTAGACTTTTCAGCCTCCTGCACAGTAAGAAACACGTTTTTGTTGTTTATAAGCTACCTAGTTGATGGTATTTTGTTGTAGCAGCCCATGCAGATTAGGCCACCTGTATTCTACCGGTTAAACCTATAAATTCCCTCCAGTTCAACCTAATGCATGACCTTCTCTCTATGTTCCACTTAGGAAAACTCATCTCAGTATAGTAATTAATAACTATAAATGTAGACAAAATAAAAGGATAGCAGGAAAAGAAAAACAACAAATGGAGCAGAAAATAATTTACCAATAGATTGAGCATTACATCTGCATTGGATATTTGCTATTTTCCCTTCCTGACACATGCTTCATTCTTCCCTAATCTGTTTAGCACCTATGGAGGTTGGTCTTTGTGAATTGACTTAGCAGTTCTTTTCTGCTTCTGTAGATTGAGTTTGGCCACAGGGCTTGGTGGGAGCACTGGCTGGAGATCTTTGCAGGGAAAAATTGAGGTGAGGGCATTTATTCCTTAGCTCCCTTCCAGTTAGGACACTCGTGTGCTGTGTCCTCCTACTAAAGGTTACAGCTCCTGTTATGTAGCCATCTCTTACAGCTACCAGTGCTTTCTCTGGGTTTCAGAAGTGTTCCATTCCTTTAGGCCTAGGTAGTATGTTTCTTCTACTCTTGTGAGCCTCAGGTGCTTTACCATCTTAATTCACTTAGTATAATAATCCTTTAATTAAACTCTCCTCAGTTACCTCATTTGAGTAGATCATCTATTTCTTATTGGGAGTTTAACTACTACAACCACAAAGCAGAAAAGCAACCACTTAGCAGAAGGTAATGACATAAAGACTGATTGAAATCCTGAAAGCTGTATTGAAAAAGAGAGAGAAAGTGGAAAAATCATAAGAAATAATTGACACTGCAGAAAATTCAGCAAGGGACATGGTAGATATAAATGATAAAACTAGTACAAAATAATTGAAAATAAAATAGTGTTAAGCTCTTGAAGAGAAAGTGATAGGTTTAGAAGTCTGGTCAGATATAACTCTGTTTGCTTTTGCTAGATTCCCCACACCCCCACAACCCACACAGAATTATATGAGACAGAACAAATATTTAAAATTATAACTCGAAAAACTTTTTCAGAAATTCAACAGAGCTTAAACTTACATATTAAAAAATACAGTGAAATAAGATAATTGACTCAGATTGTCAATGTCAATGTACATCTTAACTTCAAAAATAAGAAAATTATTATTTGGAAACAAAACCAAATTTCAAATTTGTTATGAAGAAAAATAGAATTTTGCTGCCCTCAGAATTCTTTGCCGTTTGCATACCAGAGGGCAGTGATATAGTTTGTCTCTGTGTCCCTACCCAAATCTCATCTCAAATTGTAAACCCCTCATGTTGATGGAGGGAACTGGTGGGAGGTGATTTGATCATGGGGGCAGTTCCCCCCATGCTGTTCTTGTGACAGTGAAGGAGTTCTCATGAGATCTGATGGTTTAAAAGTGTTTGGCAGTCCCCTCCTCACTCTCTTTCTCTCTCTCTCCTGCTGCCATGTAAGATGTGCCTTGCTTCCCTTTCGCCATCTGTCATAATTTTAAGTTTTCTGAGGCCTTCCCACCCATGCAGAGCTGTGAGTCAACTATACCTCTTTCTTTTATAAATCACCAAGTCTCAGGTAGTTCTTTACAGTAGTGTGAAAACAAACTAATACAAACAGGAACAAAGTCACAAGGCACTAAAGGGATCAAAGTGGAATTATGGATTTTATATACAAGAAAAATACTCTTCGGTTATAAAGTCTGAACATATAAGAAGCTTGTAAATATGTTTTTTCCAGGGGGTACTTCTTTTTTTTTTTGTCTTCTTTTTTTTTTTTTCCTTTTTGTGGAGAACGGGGTCTCGCTATATTACCCAGGCAGGTCTCGAACTCCTGGGCTCAAGCTATCCTCCTGCCTCTGCCTCCCTGAGAGCTGGGATTACAGGCGTGAGCCACCGTGCCCCGCAAATAAATGTTCAACCCCTTCTCTCTCTTTCTTTCTTTCTTTCTTTCTTTCTTTCTTTCTTTCTTTCTTTCTTTCTTTCTTTCTTTCTTTCTTTCTTTCTTTCTTTCTCTTTCTTTCTTTCTTTCTTTCTTTCTTTCTTTCTTTCTTTCTTTCTTTCTTTCTCTCTCTCTCTCTCTCTTTCTTTCTTTCTTTCTTTCTTTTCTTTCCATATGAAACATATCTAATAAAATTAGTTTGAGGGAAGGTGCAGTGGCTCACACCTGTAATCCCAGCATTTTGGGAGGCCGAGGTAGGCAGATCACTTGAGGTCAGGAGTTCAAGACTGGCCTGACCAACAAGGCGAAACCCCATATCTACTAAAAATACAAAAATTAGCTGGGAGTGGCGGTGCATGTCTGCAGTTAATCCCAGCTACTTGGGAGACTGAGGCAGGAGAATTGCTTAAACCCAGAAGGTGGAGGATGCAGTGAGCCGAGATTGCACCACTGTACTCCAGTGTGAGTGACAAAGCAAGACTCCAACTCAATAAATAAATAAATAAATAAATAAATAAATAAATAAAATAGATTGAAATTAGAAGGATAAGCAAAATACCCAAGCAAATGAATAAATGGGGTTCTGGGACTATATCAGAGAAAGTAAAAAATAGATAAAATCATGTAAGTAGTATTATATCATAACAAGTAAAGTCTTTAGAATATTAAAGGAAAAACAAAATAACATAAATAACAGTTGATTTTAATTCTTTCTCTTAGGAGGTCAAATGGAAAACTATAACAACATAGAATTAAATCACTTAATAATGTAGTACATATTGATTTATATATGAGTATAAATTAATATGTATAATTTGATTTTTTTGTGTGTATATATATATACAATATATACAATATATTATATACCTAAAATTTGTATCCTAAAATTGAGGTTATATAGTTTTTTCAGAGTGCATTAGTAAAAAATAATTACATATTAGACTGCAGATAATACCTCAATGTCTATCAAGAAAAAAAATACAGAAATTATGCTGTGACTACAGGGCTATAAAACTGAAAATAGTAATACAGCAAAAAATAACATTATATTAACTACAAACTGTAGTACTATTTTTTAAAGATAAGTATTAGTTCATGGAGAAAACATAAACCAGCATCACAAAATATCAAGGAAATAATGCAAATGAAAATAAAAGCACTATATTTAAGAATTTGAGATTTTTCTAAAGCAAAGTTCAGAGGAAAATATGTAGCCTGAAATGTCTAGAGCAATAAGCAAACAGCACAATATAAAGACAAATTGATTAATATATAACTCAAATATTTATAAATTTAAAAATAAGTAAAAAAATGAAAATTGAAGATTACTAAAACAGAATTTAAACAGTATGATGACAGAAAAACTAAAGCAGATAATATAATAAAATTATGAAATTGATGAAATCAGCCAATAAAAATGAGGAAAAACAAATACCTGTAAAAATGGGTAAATAGAAAATAACCACAAAGAGAAAGAATATTTCATGTGTAGTTTTATATCAAATCTCATTGCTGAATTCTGTGTAAATTCATTTGAAAACCTGGTTGAGATTAATATTTATCTAAGATAATATAGTTTATAAATTGACTACAGAATAGATAGAAAACCTTAATGAAATAATTTCTACAGAATAATTAGTAAAACCTTTCAAAGACTTATTCTTCAAAAAAGTACCAGTCCCTGATAGTTTGACAAAATTTTTAGAGCAGAGAATGGTAATGTTAATGCTAATTGATATATTTCAGGGCATGGGGAAAGGAAGTCTTTTACAGTCTTGTATTATGAATAAATACAAAGTGATTGTATTGCCCCCTAAGACAATAAAAAACCTGCATAATTCACAAGTTTTTGTACATTCTTATTTATTAAATCTTTTTACTAATAGTGTAATATAAAAATCTTTAAATATCATTTACTAGAGGACAGATTAAGTACATGATGAAATATTTTTCAATGGAATACTATGTAGCTATTAAAGAAATTAGGACATTGTATATGTATTGATATTGAAACTCTCAAAGTTATTCATTCATTAAAATATTTACTCAAAATTATTAATTTAGCATCTGATATGTACCAGACATTGACGTACATGCCAGGAAACATTGAAGTGAATAAAGCAAACTTTTCTACTCTTTTGAAATTTGCCTTTTAGAAAAAGGAGATAAAAAGTTAATACATTTATGGTAAGTTAGACAAAAATGCTCAGAAGAAAATGTAAAGACAAGAGGAGCATGAATTATCAGGGTGGGCCATTAACATTTTAACAGGGTGGCCAAGACAAACCTGAATGAGAAGAAAACTCTGAACAAAGACTTGAAGGAAATAAAGAAACAACCATGTAGGTGTTTGGGGGAGGAATATTCTAGGCAGAGAAGATGACGCAAAAACATCGAGTCACTAAAGTGTCTTGTATGTTAAAGGAACAGAAAGAAAATCCATGGGACTGGAACAATGAGAACAAGAGCAAGATCATTAATGAGGTGAAAGAATTAATGACGGGGCGCAGATGATGCAGGCTCTTACAGGTGAAGAGTAAAGACGTTGGCTGCTGTATTCAGAGTAGACTTCAGGGTGCTAGACAGCTGGGAGACCAGCTAAGAAATGCATGCAGTAATTCAGGGGAGAGGTGATGATAGTTTTTACCGGTATGTACTGGTAAGTAGAAATGGCAAGCAGAAGTTGACCTATGGATATATTTTGTAGTAGTGCCAATGGGATTTGCTGTTGGAACTAATGTGAAAGAGGAAAGGGAAAAAAGGAAAAGGTGACATCACTTGTCTGAGTAAGTACAATGAAGTTAGCAGTGACTGAGATGAAGACAACTACAGATAAAACTGGTTTGGGAGAAAGTCAGGAGTCAATTTTAGAAAAGTTCCTTTTGAGGTGCCAATTGTATATTCAAGCACTAATGTCAATTAGGCAGGTAGCTGTATGGGTTTAGAATTAAAGGAAGAGGTCTGTCCTATAAATCTATAAATCACTGTGCAATGCTACCTATTGTATACAAATAGGATGGGTAATATATAAGCAGATCTACTTGTATTGATATTAAAAATCTTTGGAAATCTATGTAAGAATTCATTAATAGCCTGCTACTTGTTTAAGGGTATGGAACTGGGCAAATGGGAGGGCAGGATTTGTTGGGAGATATTGTTTTGCGTACCTTTTTGCAGGAAGTATTTTATAGTATACATTTTTACACTTTACAAAATGATCAGACGAGTGATTGATGATCCTATTAATTAAAAATAATGGAAAATAAAATTAAAATTGAATAAAAACTTGAAGTACAAATATTGCAAGCAGAAATAAAAACAAAATATTTATTGAATGAATACTTGTAACTTTGTTTTGATAATTTTACTTAACAATGCTTTAAATACAGTACAGTATATCAAGCATAATTTATTCAATTTTCATATTGTTTAAAACTATTGATATTGTTTAAAACTAAAATTAATCATTCAAAATATTTCTGAATGATTTTGTGTGTTTGTTTGAGACGGAGTCTCACTCTGTTGCCAGGCTGGAGTGCAGTGGTGCGATCTCGGCTCACTGCAATCTCCGCCCCGGGGTTCAAGCAATTCTCCTGCCTCAGCTTCCCGAGTAGCTGGAATTATAGGCATATGCCACCACACTCAGCTAATTTTTTGTATATTTAGTAGAGACAGGGTTTCACCATGTTGGCCAGGATGGTCTCAATCTCCTGACCTCAGGTGATCCGTCCACCCTGGCTTCCCAAAATGCTGAGATTACAGGCGTGATCCTCAATGATTTTTAATGCTTTGAATTGGGTCACCCTAAGGAGATGTTTAATGACTGATAAGAGTAATTGTTCATAGTCTTATAGTTGTTATATAATGAAAACCCAAATCAAACTTTCTTTAAAGAAATACAGACAATTTTTCAACTCAGCTACATAGTTCCAGGCACAATTGAATTTCATTGCTCAAAAATTCATTAGAAATATTTCTCCCTTCCTCCTGGTTCTTTTTCCTGGATTCAGGTAGCTCTTTTTTCCTTATATATATTGATAGAGATGGCTTCTTATATCTCCAGGATTCCATGTTCTTACTCTATGAGAATTCAGAAGGGAGATGTCCTTTTCTATATAGTTCTGGCTAAATTGTCAGAAAGGAGACATTATACCTAACCCTGAGTCAGTGTTCGTGTTCAGAATTATGGTATACTCTACTTCAAAAACTAGAATTCTGTGCTATAACTGAGAGTAAGGGAGGAACTGTTCCCTAAAGAAAAAAACATGCAAGAGAGAAACCAAACAAACTCATGGTCACTGTAGTTATCATCTTATAGTTCAATGAATAGCCTTTCTAATAAACTGGTACACATTATTCCATTACAGTAGAGTAAATATTCAAGTTTTCTAAACTTAATTATCTTCCTTCTGTACTTACTTCCTCTCAGTTTTTCTCAGACTCCCGTGTCCAAATTAAAGGAAATTATGATTTTTTTTTCCAAGGTGGTGTATGCTAATCCATTGCATGCCAAGCCAATAGATTTACATTTTATCTGCTAACCTGTTGTATACAAATGGATGTTCATGAACAAGAGAGATATAATCACTATGAAATTTGAAAGTGATTATTCTGGTAAATCTGAATAGTATGAATGAAGTGTAGAGAACAAAAGTAGGGCTTTGTACTTAGAATGTGAGGTAGTAAATCCAGTAAAATCCAGTAGTAAAAATGGAGATGAATAACTTTTCTTTTCTCCCTGGAAGAAATATTTAACTACACATGAATTCAAATGTTACCAATTTAGATGTGTTCGCATAACCTTCGTAAGTGAAATGAAGCTCCTTTCATTTCAAAGAGCCAAAGGCAATATACTCATATTTGCAGCAATCACAATAACAAAACTTTTTTCCAATGGAGCCATACTTTAAAGAATGACTCTTATATTCCTTCCATAATGGATACTGCCCCTTTAAGTAGCAGAAACAGCTTTAGAGGATAATAGTCATTATTATGATTGTCAATCTATCCTAGAGCTGCTATTCTGCATTTTGTTGTTTATCGTCATAAATGGCACTTTCAGCGTGAGAATTCTGTTTGTCTCAAGCCAGACTGGTGAAACCCTGATGGATGGGAAAAGGATAATATCCTAGAGAAAGGGGGGGGGGGGGGGGGGGGGGGGGGGGAGAGAGAGACAGAGAGAGAGAGAGACAGAGACAGAGAGAGAATGCCTGATGCTACCTACCAAAAGTAGAAAATAGTAGGAAAGAGAACTCTTAAATCAATCTAATAGTATCTCTCTTAAGTTAATCTCTTAAAAACTGAACTGTAATTAAATGACAACTTCCTTTTATCAGTTCATTAGAAATAATGTCAAATCGGTATGTAGAGAATTCACTCTACCACAGCCCTGATATCACATCTTTGAAATAATTTATTTGTATTGTTTGTCAGTAATTCCTTTGATAACATGCAGCTGATATGTAGGTTTAGGCACTGATGGGGTTGAGGACACTACCTCAAAATATGGCTACTTAGCATTTGTGAAAACAGGAGAAGCAGGAAGGTCATCTTCTGATCATTTCCTATTCTTCTCTCCTAAAACAGGCCATAAAACCTAGAGAAGAATCTTTTGACCTTTCCTAAAGCAAGCAGGTCATGTGACAGGTACTCATCCTATGCCTGGAGGAAAGGAACACACTTTTTCTCTGAAAACACAGGGACACAGAGAAGAAAACAAACAGGCCCTTTTTTTTTTTTTTTTTTCAAATGGAGTTTCCCTCTTGTTGCCCAGTCTGGAGTGCAGTGGCGCGACCTCAGCTCACTGCAACCTGTGCTTCCTGAGTTCAAGCAATTCTCCTGCCTCAGCTTCCCGAGTAGCTGGGACTACAGGCACGTGCCACCAGGCCCCGCTAATTTTTGTGTTTTTAGTAGAGACAGGGTTTCACCATGTTGGCCAGGATGGTCTCCATCTCTTGACCTCATGATGCACCAGCCTGGGCCTCCCAAAGTGCTCGGATTACAGGCCTGAGTCACTGCGCCCGGCCCAAACAGGACTTTTTAAGCTCCCCGGAGTTTATTATCAATAGGCTCTACCCTCTGTCCTCCAATCATACTTCTTCACAATTATCCACTTCTTCATCGCACTTAGCACAAAAATACACAAGTTTACCTGTGTCTTTGGGTCTTCATTTCTGAAGGCTCCTGTTTGGTGTGTGCTTTCCTCTAGTTAACCTGTCTTTTGTGATAGAAGCCTCAGCCATAAATCTAAGATGAAAAGAAGAAATATTTATTTTCCCCTGCAGCACCATTTTAATTGATCTGAAACCATCACCTCATTAGACTGTTGAGTAAACAAGTAAAATACCCAAAGCCTTTGAATTTTTGTTTTGAGCAATTTGTAATTGTTTTGACTACAAACATGCACCTCATTTCCTTGTCAATTTATCTGGTAAATGTTTTTTTCAATATTTATGAAGTAGTATTTGAGAATGCCTCATGAACAAAAATCCCATAAAATATCATCTTAAATATTTTAAAAATACTAAATCACCATAATGTAAAAGTTAGCTGATTTTCCTTAAGAATGAGCTACAGGTTCATCTCAGAATAATCTCTTGTCTGATCATTGGTTTGTCACCCAATAGTGAGGACACGTTCTCAGGGCTTTTGGTTTAATTCTCAAACGTTATCTAGGATGAGATTCTAATAACTCAATATCACTATAGTACTGCTATGCAAGATGTTTTTTCAATAATGAAGAGTAAAATTTGAACACCTTTTCTAATGAGAGAATATTTGTGCCACTGGGAAGTAGACAGAGCAAAATACATATACTCCCCAAAAAAATAATAAAAGTGCCCCAAAATATTGATCATGGGTTGATCTAGGAGGCATATTTAGTGAACTGAAGAGGATGCTCATGGTTGAAAACACTAGGGCCAGGAAATATTACATAATAAACAATTAAAATGAAGGAGATTATGGAAGAGATGGAAGAAGTTATTTCATAAGAGGGGAACAAAAGAATGTGCTTTGAAGTGGAAACAATCTGGTGGGAACTTCTGTGTCATATTATTATCCACATTATTTGAGTTACATTTAGTAATCTGAACCTCTGTCTCTATGCCTGGAAAATGGAATAAAAGGATATCAGAGACTCTTTCAACAGTTTGAAAAAAACCTAACTGCAAGCAAAGTGCTAACTGTAAGCTTAGTCCAGAACATTATAGTAGTTTTCTAAGGGCTTATTCTCTTCCCCTATAAAAGACAGATAATGGAACCAAATGTTCAAAGAGTCATATATAAGTAGGTAAACTACAGATTACAGTAAGTGAAAGAGCTTTCAAGTTTGGGTATATATGCTTTTTAAGAAACTTTAATGGAAGAATTATATGGCTTGAGTTGTAATCCCAAATATGGTACCAGTCTGGGTAGACTGGGAAACAATTTAAACTTTTCAATTTTTACAACTCCAAAAATTAAAGAATGTTTGGTAAAGAAATTCTAAGATCCCATCCATTTGTAATATTGATGACTAGATGATTATATATATATAAATGGATCCTAAATACATGTGTATATATATTTATATTTACTTATATATAAATACATATATATTTAGGCTTTATTAATATTGATAATTAGAAATTTCCATAATTCCTGTAAAAATTTTAACTACTTGGAAAATAATAATAGTTTGGTCATAACTAGTAAGTTACCTAAGTAATATTCCTCTTTGGGGAAATTTAACTTAGATTTTACATAATAGTTATAGAAAATAAAGAACAAAATTCAATCTGTCATATACTTTACAAAAGTGAGAATAAAATAAGTCAAATTGATAGACTTTGAGAACACTAAAAATCATTCAGTTAACAGAAATAACAAAAAGAAAAATTAAATGATATTGGATACTCTTACTAGTTTGGATAAAGATTACTTTTATTGTGGGTTTTGACTTCATTAAGATAGTTCGCAGATAATTAACTTGATAATGTTCTTTATTATTATTACCTTAGAATTATCACTATTTTTTAAATAATTATAGAAAGACGCTTATTGAAGAAAACAGAATATTTGTATTCTAGTTATAATACGTTAGCACACAATGGCTTATTTTCTCTGACTTTTTGTTTTCCAATGTACAAAGTTTTAAAGTCTTTCAGTTTTAAAACTGATTTTTTTCCTTGAGCAAGATTTGAGTGATTTATAAAATTAATTTTAATGACTATTTTCAGAGTGCTTTACAGTTTTTAACTACCTACTACTAAATCAGTCTGTTAATCATTTGTTATACCAATTAATAATGGGCTGTGGGTCAATGATTTGGTAGATATGGTGTTAAGCAAAACTTTTCCTCAGCAGTGTGAATCTTCTTACATAGGCCCATGAATCTATGTCCATGGTATGAGTGTGTAGAAGGTACACTACAGAGATAAATGGCTCAACTCTCTTTGACCCTGAAGCAAAATAAATGAGAGTAATAAGGTTCACCCCTTTGAGTTTTGCCTTGTTATCAAATATTCCTCAAATCATGAAGCCAATAAAAGTGAAATAGTCTGTCAGGGGAAAAACAACGACAAAAAATACTTTCTATTTTTCCCTTCAGGCACTTTAAGAAAGCTTCGATTTTAGATGTATGAATGAAATTACTTCTAAAAATTAGAAAATTCTATCAGCTCAGAAAACATGAGTATCTTTAGCAGAAAGTTAGACTTCCACTCCAACAATAATAGTATTGTGCTGTTTCATGAATTTTTGTCTTCACTATAAACTGAGACACAGCGTTT
Organism: Piliocolobus tephrosceles; assembly: GCF_002776525.5. NCBI lineage: Eukaryota > Metazoa > Chordata > Mammalia > Primates > Cercopithecidae > Piliocolobus > Piliocolobus tephrosceles. The sequence continues at coordinate 79,956,437 of NC_045438.1, read as the reverse complement.
GACTTCATTTTTGCTGTTTTAGTTTCTTTTCAGTTACATCCACATATTAATAAAGACAAAGAAAAGAAGAAGAAAAGGTTAAAGGACTCTTTGGAGAACTCAACATTTGTCTTCACCAGGTAGAACAAGATCATAGCTGAAGAATTGCCAACATACTTTTAATGCATTAAAATTAAACTACTTAGTGTATATATCAATACTTAATAAATGAAAGAAAGAGTGCCAGAAACCAGGGCCTATTCCAATGCTGAACTGCTACCATGGCCTTGGAGACTGAAAATCTCCCTCTGCTGTCCTTATTTCTCTTTTAGGCTCTACTTTTGATACCATTTTTGTAACTGTTTTACTAGGATTTTCCTTCCCTTGGGCCTCTGTGTTCTCATCACACTAATGTCATGTTTATTGGTCCTGCTCCCAGGCTGCCTAATCTTCAAGAAACTTATGTGAACTGAGGCCAATTCCCACCACATTTATAAGCACTTTGACTTTCTTTAGAAGCTTCCTGCATCTCTCCCTTACTCCTGCTCTTCTTTTTATATCACTTTTTCAAACCTGTTGTATTCTAGATTCTCGTTTAAGGAGAAAACAGAGTGTCTTCAACTTCCCTTTACACTTCACATTTTCCCCTTATCTATTAATCTGCATCTGCTACAATCCATTATCAGTCAATGGTCCTCTACTCACACCAGGGCTTATTCCCTTTTCTGTCTCCTTCAGCATTTTGCTTCCTGGCTGATACTCCTATTTCTTCATCTTCATTGTCTGTCTCCTCTTGATCCATCCCCTCAGTGTTTGTTGTTTACCCAAACAACTTACTTGAATTTTACCCTTCAAACAGATCATCCATTGGCTTCTCCTTGATTTTCTTCAATTATTAACTACTTTTTCCTACTTACATATCTCTGTTTTCCCTGTAGTTTAAAATGTTCTAAATGTAAGTCTCCTCAAACATATAATTTCATGCCAATTTTATCTACGTTTTAAAATCTCCCCTTTATCTAAAAATCGTATCCAAAAATCATAGCTTTACTTATCATTGCTATGTGGATAATTTCCTTGTAAATTTATATATTTAACTCTTGTTTCTATTCTGAGCCCTAGTGCCAAATTTTCAAATGCTACTTCATTAACTTCAAATTCACACCTTTTTCCTCCAACCTCTATTTTTATAAATAGTGTGCCTTCACACTACTCCTACTCACCTCCCTACCCACACATACCCACTGAACCTTAATCAAAATATCAGAGCTCTGATTCCATTTCTCTTTCTTCTTGGCCCTGTAGCCAATGAATTACCTAGACTTGTCAATGCTATCATAATACTACTTTTCTCATCTTCTAGAGGTCCATGGAGTGCCCAAGGACAAGAAATAGAAGAGAAACAGTTGTATAAATTAATTTGCAATTCCTTCATGCTCAGTAATGTGCTTCTCATAGTTTTCCTAAGCATGAATAGAAATGAATACTTATGCCCTTTTACACTTACACCAAGGGCCAGATGTTTCTTTTTTAATAAAGTAAGGAACATTTTTAGACTGCTATTTGACTTAGAATTTAAATTCAGATCTTTCATTTATTTTCTGAAGGTGTTCATTAAAGAATATTCAAATAGAAAATATATCCTTTAATCTTATTCTTTATAATGTCCTGAGACAATTTTTGCTGGTATCTGTAGGTATTATTCCCCCTTGATTATATCAAATTCTAAAGCCTCCTATTTTCTGAACTCCTCCTAAAGTTAATATAATAGGTAGCATTACAATTAATTGCAGTAAACTTACAGATAAAAATTAACCAAGTATGAATACTGTTTTTTTTTTTTTTTTTTTTTTTTTGGATGGAGTCTCTTCTGTGGCATGATCTCGGCTCACTGCAACCTCTGACTCACTTGTTCAAGCGATTCACCTGCCTCAGCCTCCTGAGTAGCTGGGATTACAGGCACGCACCACTATGCCTAGGTAATTTTTCTGTATTTAGTAGAGACAGGGTTTGACTATATTGGCCAGGATGGTCTTGATCTCCTGACCTCGTGGTCCACCCGCCTTGGCCTCCCAAAGTCCTGGGATTACAGGCGTGAGTCACCACACCCGGCCAGATCCCTTAGTTTGAAATCAACTTAGAATTCAAATTTAGAATTCAAACAAAGTTTAGAGATTTCACTATCCATTTTAGATTGAACTATCTAACCATGTACTTTAGATGATCATACATGCTACCAAAATAAAAACCTTGCTTCAAAGCACTGTAAAAAGGTAACACAATTGCAAATTTTCCATCATATTTACTTGTTTTGTTGTTCTATAAGAGCATTTTGTAGCTAAAATTCTTTGTAATTATTATACATCTTCATTTAAATTCACCTCAGAATTCTATTTTGGTATCAAAGTGCTCTGACACTGAAAGCTTCTGGAATGTATTCTTTTAAGGAATCACCATTGATCCTATCCTACAATTTACTTACTGCTACAAAGTAGAAATTATATTTAATTGAGCTGAATGAGAGAATCACACAACAAAGTGCTCTGCTTTATTCAATTCCCAGGTATTTCTTATGTAGTATGACTAATCAAATATAATTGTTGGTAGATGATACATATTAATTTGATACACAGTTTTAATCTAAAACACATATTTTATCTGCATGCTAATTCAGAACACTTTCAGGCACCTAACCTATAGTTTTCAACTAATGGCAAACATGTCAGATGGAGGAAAATAGTTCACACATATTAAGAACTATGAAGTGGTATTAAATTAATAGGATGAAAATTTCTCCCAGTCAGGTATAATTATTCTGCATTTTCTTGTTTATGATACCATGAACAAAATATATATTTTTATACAAATTTACTTCTTTTTTCCTTCCTTCATTCATTAATGCATTCATTTAAAAATGGTTCCAGTTGACATGCAGTATGCTGGGATCTAAGCTATTTGCTGGGAATACAAAGATTTTACAGTCTATTGGTATTGTTAATATTGATAGTTTATTTTATGTAGAAAGTCTTCCTGGACCTACGCCAGGATAGCTGAATTCTATTATGTTATAACATGCATTTACACCATTCTCAATTCAGCATCTGATAGTTCTGATGAATCTTCCATTTATTTCCACATGACTTATATGTTTACTATATGTGTTGCCACCACAGTCATTGATCCTTCTTGTGTCAGTCTCTATATAAGGATTTTTTTCTCAGCCCTCTGGATGAAAACTTAAGTTGGTGTTATGAGATACCTTACCTATCACGAGGCCTGCTGGGAGATACTACTACCTAGATAGTAGATCAAAGGACAACCTCCCACAATTATCTGGTGCAAACTTCTATGAAATATATACCTGTTTCAAGTAGTTTTGACTGACCAGGATAATGCTGCAACCTTTAGGAGTGAATTGCTCAGTGCCAAAGCAGTAATCATACAGCAAAGCTGCATAGACATGCTAATGTATATTAGAAAACAATCTACCTCACTAGAATCCATGGAACTCACAACCCTTACTTGATCTGAAACTGAGAATTACAACCTAAATATCTATTGAAAAATTGTTTTCACTGGACCTTTTCCCTTTGGGTTGATACATGAACTCTGAGCTTTAAGTTGTCAATTATTTTTGTGCTTAGGTTGTACCACCTAGACTAGATAAAATCTATCAGAGATCTTTTGCTTTCCAGTGGCGTTACTGTTGTCTAGAATGCAATCATTTGTAAGGCTGATCACTTTTATTGCCCTAATGAATGCACAATTAGTTCTTTACATTAAAGATACTCAGATTTCAAATGCCTTTTACTTACATATATATAAATCCTGTATTTCTGTGAGTTAAAAATTAGGTCAAAATTTGTATGTAGACACTTCAGATTTTTATTTTGTTTTTGGAATACATTAACTATTTAATTCTGACCCAGTTGACATAGTTTTCTCTCTAGTCAAAAGCAGAAAGATTTGCCTATAGCAATTTCCATATCTCTTCTCTTGCTATATTACATAGAGAGAGAAATGATTAAGGTAGTTTTTTTAAGTTTCATTTCATAACTTTCCAATGGAAAGCAATATGACTCTTTTCAGGTTTTCTTCACATTTCTCAGAAATTCATATCTGTCAAATTCAACATTTGATCTTTAATTTCTTGAGGCTATTTAATACTGACATATGTGCTAACTGACTATCTTCAATTCTTCAGGGTTTGATTTCATCTATTCCATCAAGTATTTTAAGAAGTTTGAAATTCTCCCAGGATCATTTTTCTAAAGGAACTTACAGAAAGACAATACTAGTAGGATTTTACTATATACCATCTGAAAGAAAAATTAATTTTGCCTCAGGTCTCAAATGTAAATGAGAGCTCTATCATATAATGAAGGTTTGTCTGAATAACCTAAATGAATCAAGATAAAAGAAATATTCAGATATTTTATGGCAAAGATGTGCTTTTCTCTAAATGATTAAAATTTAACATCTAAAATTTCTCCAATTTACTAGTTACACAATTTTCACTTCCTTTCTGCATATCCACGGTATATTCCCTATCATATCTAGCGCAAATGATAAAATGACACCATTTTATCTTAGAATATGACAGTTGAGTAAATAGGTTTAAATGAAAAATGGCAAAGACTGACTTGGAGATGTACAACAAGATCAATCCCTGAAGACTGGAAATTATATTGCTTCATTGTCACTCATTTTTTGGCACAATTCTGCCAAAGAACCTATTTTATTGAATGATGTACTCTTTTTACTTAATAATTAGATTCCATTGTACTATAAATATAAAAATCTCCCTTGGAGTTATGGTTGGAAGAATACATAGACAGTGAATAAGTTATCTTTTTTTCCCATGATTTTTATGCACAAATACCCAACAACTGCCCAACATGAAGATATGTGCTTTCCTGTGTCTGATGTCAAACTTTGCACACTAAATGCAGTCAGATTTTTTTTTTCTTTTCTTTTTTTTTTTTTTTTTCTGAGCAGGCTCACTATATATTATCTGGGACACATGTTTGATATTATCTGGAAAAACAAAAACAATGAGTCAATGACTCGAGCTCTACTTAACACTGAAAAGGAGTTTGGCTCCATAAACTGTTTCTGAGAAGAATATTTCACTCTGAGCATAGCAACTAAGGTTCCATTATTAATGTAAATAAACGAGAGGAAAGAGGGAAGTCTTGATGATTGCAATGGTAAAAAATTAAACAACCCTGAGACTGTTGATTGGAGTTGACTTTAGTAAGTGGCTGGGAATGCAGACATTTGATCCAGCATACACTATTACCAGAATTCACACTGACCAATCAGTGCCTTCTCCTAAAATGTATTTGCACTCTGAGGAATTACAGTTTCCCAATGGCACCTTTGAAACCTCATAACTTTCTGTAAAGATTTTTTTGAATAACTGCCATGTGGATTTTAGAGTAAACTTTAAGCAATTTCATTAGCCAAAAATACACAGTTTTTCCTTCTTCAGCTAATATATAGAAGTAAATCATGTAGAGGAGTTATTCTGATCCTAGACTACACATTCATTTACATGTTGAGTTGCAGATCCCAATATAAACATGGCTAATCTTGCTGGGCATCAATTTTATTTAATAATAGTACATCAGTATGAATCTCCAGAACAACTTTCACATATGATTGGAAATCACATTTGTCTGCTCAAACAATGAAGAAAAATAAGTAAATTAGACTTTAGATGATTTCTGACTATTCTGATGCTAGGACATTAGTCATAATTCAAAAGAGAAAGTTTCCAAAATGAAGATGTAGACAATCTTTGCAAATCAGTTTACAGATTAAATCTGTAGATGCGTTTTCTTCTCAGTACTAATGGCAGCATGAATACGGTGACACATGGATGTTACGCTGACACTAGTGTTATTACTGCTATGTATAGATATGAACACAGGTGGTCCTAGACACAAATACATTAGTGCACACATATATACACAAATCAGTTATTCGTATCAATTCAGTCAGGTAATTTCTACTAAGTATTATGCTTATTGTACCAGTAGAATCCCACCTGCTTGCTACTAGACCAAATTGTCCAAATAAACTCATATTTTCATTAGCTTCCAAAAAGAAAAAGGAAAAATTAAATGTGAGTGAAAATAGGAAGATCATTAGAAATGTGTGTTTTCTAATTTCCAGAAGTATACTTTTGCAACAGAGTAAAAATGACATCACAAAAAAAGTGATTTGAAATCTTTATTATTTTTCGTGATTTCCAGTGACCAAGCTTATTCTTCATAAGAAAAGGCATACACTTTGGCCTATCCAATTCATAATAAAAGGAATTAATGGACAATTAAAACCTGATGATTCAAACTCATTATTGCGTTGATACTGGCTGATTAAATACAAATAAAGATCACGTTGGTTTTATCTTTTTTTTTTTTTTGAGATGGAGTCTTGCTGTGTTGCCCAAGCAATCTCGGTTCACTGCAAGCCTCGCCTCCTGGGTTTACACCATTCTGCTGCCTCAGCCTCCCGAGTAGCTGGGACTACAGGTGCCTGCCACCACGCCCGGCGAATTTTTTGTATTTTTAGTAGAGACGGGGTTTCACCGTGTCAGCCAGGATGGTCTCGATCTCCTGACCTCGTGATCTGCCCGCCTCGACCTCTCAAAGTTCTGGGATTACAGGTGCGAGCCACCACGCCCGGCTGTTTTATCATTTTAAACTGGAAACAATTTAAAGGTCTAACAATAACAAATATCAGAAAGTATTTGAATCCACTTTTCTTTTTTTTCATTTTGGGATGAGGTATACATACATGACCACATATGTGCAGGTTCAATGTATATGTTAAGGCTCATAATAGTTTTTTTTTTTTTTTTTAAAGATTAATGCTATTTGAAAACTATTTGCTTTGTTGTAGCTTCAACACTTTTCAAAAGAAATATGAGAGTACTTATGTTTTTTCAAAAAAAAAGTTATCAAATGCCTTCTTTTTATTCCTAAAAGTAGTAAAAGAAAGAAATAAAAGAAATGAAAGTGGTGGGATTCTGCTGTGCTTAAAGCAAAAAAAAATTATCTAAATATGAAATTGTTTCATTTTTACATCTACATGATGACTGCAATTTCACAACAGAAAAGTTCCTCTTGTTTCTTTATCTTGTCTATGCTTTCCAGGCTTCAGGAAGGATTTATCTGGGCATCATCAGACTTTCATCCTATTAATTGCTCTATTTTATATACCACAGAAGAAAAGTGTACTCTTAACCAGCAGCCAAAGTTAAAGGAGAATTGAAGCCATTTTGGGTCAGTGGCCAGCATCAATCCCGGCTTGGGATACTAGCATTCTGTCCCAATTACAGCTCTCTCTGCCAATCTTAGACTTTCCTACATCATTTTAATATGACTTGGATGTGACAGATGTACATGTTTTTGTGCCCAGACTTTGTCTTGGAAAGAAGGACATTGTCTTCTGGAGAGCAAAGAGAGAACACTGGTTGCTAATGTTAATTAAGAGTAGAAGAGCAGAATTGAAATAATATAGCCAACTTTTAAAAATAGACATATGTATTTCCAAACATTTGGCAATAATTTATAGTCTCTATCTCTGGAAATGATCCAGCAGGGAGAACATCATGGATAGGGGGACATGGGGCCACCTGCCTATCTATGTTATCATTGGCAGGAAGTAAAATTTTTCTCAAGGGGTTAGCATTAGCATCTATGGTTCTCAGGACCAGAAACCAGTGGGTCAGCAGAAAAGTAAGTGAGCAGACATCTCACATAGACAGAGCCCATTAGTATTTTATTTTAAAAAATTCACTGGGTCAGAACTAGCAAAACAAAAATGATCTTGGTCTCTTTGTGGATAAACTGTACCTCTTTTTAATTTTTAAATCAATATCTACCTTAAGGTAAGTAGATAAATATTTAAATATTTTAATGGATTAATTAAGGTAATGAAAGAGAATTCAATATTTGAGTGAAATAGAGTACAATTTCAAAGTACATGCAGTACTTCAAACTATAATTTTGAAATGCCAAGTATCTGCCTTAATGAACACATAGTACCACATATTCCAAAGCAATTTATATCTTGTGATACTTTGCCTAGAGCTGAGAGCCAAGAAACTTGGTTTTGAAGAAAACAACTTTCTTCTCTCAGACACTCCACGTCCAAGAGAGAAAGGACCAATGCATTTGGAATTTCTGGGTGTGTTCTGTCTGTATATTTTCTGTGACCGCCTGATGGACTTGATATGAGCAGCAATAGATGAGTACATACATGGTGCTATCAGTCATCATACCCTTCCTGGCTCCCACAGCCGTCATCCAACATATCCTTGGAATACAGAAAAAGAAAAGAAATTGATTCTTTCACATTATCCCTTCTTATTCTGCTCAGTTTGTTCTCTCCTCAGTTTGAGCATTTATTTTGCTCAAGATCTATTGAATTCAATTTAATAAATATTTATTCATTTTTTGTTCTCTGTCTATGGAAGGGAAGTAAGCTATTTACTAGAGTATGAGTCTATGCCAGGTGGCATTTTAAAGATAATTTTGGTTAAAAACTTCCATTCTATTCTCACAGAAAAAAAAAAAAAAAAAAAAAAAAAAAAAAAAAAAAAAAAAAAAAAA
>NC_045438.1:79862171-79947824 GCF_002776525.5 Piliocolobus tephrosceles | reverse complement strand
AAAAAAAAAAAAAAAAAAAAAAAAAAAAAAAAAAAAAAAAAAAAAAAAAAAAAAAAAAAAAAACCTTATACCAGCAATTGACAGTTATTTTTCAAAGGATATTTATTGAGGGCAACTAATGTACAATACACTCCTAATCTCTAGTTTCAACATAACATAAAGACAGTGTCATAAATCTTTTTTCATTTCAAATAACCCAGAGTGTTCATTCAATAATGTACAGTTGCATATGTGGCATCTCCTGATGCTTTCTCTAGCAACATCTCAAACACATAAATTGTCTTTAAGGTATAGTTTATTACATTCTTCTCCCAACCTGTTCCTACTCTGTATTCATCATCTTAATCACCACTCATTTACTCATCCAAGCCGGAACTTGGTTAGTTTTATTTTTTGCCTTTTCTTTAATTTTTACACATCAAATAGCGTGATGAATCTTATTAAATTACTTTTCAAAATGACTCTCAATCCCACATTTTCTTTTCATTCTTACAGACCCTTGATTAATTGACATCTTCATCATTTCTAGTCTGGACTACTATCGTTAACTTTCTGCATGTAGGTTTTCAACATTCTAACATGCAAAGCAGCTAGAATTATCTTTCTAAATGCAAATTTGATAATGTCACACCCATGATTAAAATAACCCAATGTTTATTCATTATCTGTAAAATAAAACGCTATTTCAGGGCTGAAAGGACAATCCCCATCTTTATTCTTTCAATCCTCCATATCCATACTTCCACGTGTCAGCCATACTAAATTATTTGCTATACCTTATAAATTCCATCTGTTTCAGGATCTTAGATTATGTATTCAGCTATTCCTCATCTCACCTCTCCTCTTCCTTTTTCCATCTGTCAAATTTGTATGCTTAAAACAGGTAATAGTAGAGTTATCATATATATGGACTTCCCTGGGTCAGTACCGTTTTATGTCCATTGCTTCAGAGTAATCATTAATAGCATGCCCTTTCAATCTCTGTTGTGGTGGCCTGGATGGTAAATTAGATGAGTCCCTTAGTCAAAAGTCACCTTCTCTCTAAAACACGCCTTTAATTACTTAGAAGCAAGTAGTTGTTCCTGAAACACTGTAAATATTTCTACATGGTGTAGGTCAAATGGTAGTATAACAAATAATGTGCTTAAATGTCCTGACAAATTATACATTTATAATAGCAGAAATAACAGCTAATCTTTAATGTGTGCTTAGTGTGTTACTTCAAAAAACATAAGACCTTATTGTGAAATTTTTTTTATACTTTACAGGAATCCGAAAAGGAAGGCACTCTGATAGTCTTTGTTCTCCAGATGAAGATGAAGAAATTAAGGCAAAGCAAGTCTGGGTAACTCAGCCGAGGTCACTCACTTGATATGTGGTAAGAAGTAGTGCTGCCAAGTAAACCCATGCAATGGTTTCAAAGTCCACACTATAATGAAGTACTAAATATACTCATCTTTGTGACCCCATTGCCTTAGGCTAAGTATCTAAAAGATGCATAACAAGTGGCTTCATACGTGAATATTATTTTTTAAATAGAGGAATGTTTTTTCAAATATACCAGTGAAATACATTCATACAGTCTCACTTTTCTGGTTGTGTCAAAATCACACTTTTATTTTTATTTTATAAAATCCCTCTGTTACTGATACGGAAATTATCTTCTTGACCTACTGACCCAACAGCAGGAACAATAAGTGACTACCATTGAAATGATTCAAATTTTACAAATAGCTAAATAATTATATAAAATAGTTCTCGGCAGTTACAGTGGCTAGCTTTGCCACCCTTTCTAAATTTAGAGTTCTTTATGTTGGTTTTCATTTTTACTTATTTGTTTACTTGATTTAACAACAGCAGTAGATTAGGCATTGGTATGGTGTTGGATAATCTTGAAATAAAAATAAATGGATGAAGCAATTTTTCCACATTGTATGCCTCCTGAGGAATGAAGGGATTGCTAAGACTTTGACATAATTCATGAAAATAAGTGACTATAATTACCTAAGTGGATATTTCACTTTTTACATGGGAGAAATCCTGCCTCAACAATTGGTGATTTTTTGAACTCTTAGGCATAAAAACAGGGCAATTCCTTATTTTTCAATATAATTAGATTTGTACGTTAAGCTTTAAAAGAGAAAAAATGCTAATACACACTTGGGAATTAAATGTAGTTCTGGGTAATAGAAAATATTTAAGGAAATGAGCAGAATTATATGCATTAAAGAAGAACCAAAGAAGAATCTTTACAAAGCATACCAATACTCAATACTCCTACTGTGACCGGTATTTGATTTTTTTTTTTAATCAAATGACTTGGCTGTGTATTGCCTGTGTGTATGTTTATGTGCATCTATGTGCACACATATACGTGTGTGTATATATATATACACACAAACACATATTTATGTGAGTATATGTGCATATGTGTGTGTCCAAATATATTTGAAGTTTTCTTTGGATCACAGCACAAGAAAAAGAAGCTGACATACCTTGAGTAATGGGCAGACAGTTCCTCAGATCAATTAAACAAAATGAGCTTTATAAGAAAAACATTAAGCAAACTTCTTCCTGGATTATTTTTCTAAAAGAAAATTTCTTTTGTAATTGATAGCTTGAAACCTAATTGAAGTTTATGTCAAATATTTGGCAGTGCTTCAAGGAAAATGATGTGCTTCACCTTGATTCTCTAATTGAGATGCGTAGGGGTGCTTTTCTTCTTTTTTATCTGGAAGTGTTGTGGTGACATTGTCTACATGGGATGTTTCAACTTGGGTTCTTCCTTCTTTTCTTGCTGAGTGCTAAATTGTTTTTTAGTCTATCTGGCAATCTGTTATTTTTTTCGCCCCCCCACAGGGTTTAGTATTTGTCCTTGAAGAGTTGTCAACTGCAAAACGCAAAGAAAATTGTATATCCAATTAAAGTAAGGCAAAACACAGCTGTCAAATAAAAGCCATTAACCCCCTGAGTACCATAATTTCTGGTATATCTGACAGGTTTCTTCGCAGCTCCTTCAACTCTAGTCATTTCCAATTCCCTTCCTTTCTTTTCAAGATACTGCTTATGGGACAGTTTACAGTCTATAATGTGTAATGTCAATAAAGTTTTGTCAACAGTTGTAATCCAAATGTAAGCAGCGTATTTACTAGACCCATTTTCCTAGTGAATAGTTTATTTTGAAGTATAATAGTTAATCCTTATTTTACATGTAGATTTTATTAGTATTCTTTTTTTTTCCTCAACATTTTTACTGAGTTCCCACTGCTTTCCAGGGACTATGCTATCCACTGGATACAAAACGTTGAATGAGTCAGAAAGGTTACTGCCTTTCTGACTTTACCCTCTAGTGAGATATATAAGCAACTAATAAACTCTGATTTAACCACAACTGTTTTAAGTGACATGACAGAACAGGACAGGGTACTATGAGAGCAACCAATTTTTAGAGAACAGCCTTGGGCTCACTCTAAAAGCTAAACAGAAAGGGATTAAGCAGTTGAGAGATGAGGAAATGCTTCATGTAAGGCTTGTGTGAGGCTATAAGAAGGAAACAGGGATATTAATAATGATGATGGTGGTAAGGGAGAGTGGGAGGGTGAGGAGAAAGATAGCTAACATTTGTTTTGGGCTTACTATTCTCAGTTTTGATGGCTCGCAGCTATAGGTTACAGAAAAGAATGATGCTAATTGGCTTTAAAAATAAGAAAGCATATTACTTCTCATGTAGTCCAGAAGCAGGGAACATCATATAGGTTGGAATTATCAAAAACCCAGGCTTTACATCGCCTGCCCATTCAAATCAGTGTGTGAACTTGGCTCTTGGGCTGGCTCTACTCATGGTTGGAAAGTGGCAGCCGTATTCCCAGGCATTATAGGCAGACATGACAATATTCAGAGGAAGACACTTCTCCATTTCATCTCTCCTTTTAGGAGAGAAAAATCTTTTCCAAGATGACCTGAGCTTACTTTCTTTTATGTTTTTTTAGGCAGAATTGGGACACATTGTCCCAATGGTTCACTTCTAAGTGAACCATTGAAATGGAGAATGGAACTGACAAATGGTATGATAAAATTAGGAACAGAAATTTGCGAGTCAAGCCCCATGACCACTTCAGATATTCTAAAGTATCTTCATGCCACTTAATGCATGGTTTGAAAACTCTAGATACATTTCTTAAAGGAGTCTTATTAGTTAAAACATATTTTCAGTTTTAAAATCATTTTTATAATCATTTTATGGCAACTATTATTAACATATCTTCTACTTAAATTAGTAAACAGAATTTGAGAAAACTAGTATTTTAGGAATTTTGTTGTTAATGTTCATTTATGCATAGCATTCTAAATATGAAGAAAAGGTGACTGATTTTATTGGAAATCGTACATTTTATCTTCCTTACCATTCACTGTGACAATGAGTATTATGTCACATTGTCTTTACCAACATGAGACATTAGTCACAGAAGAAACTGAAAAAAGGAGAAAATTAAAAATATCACAAAGAAAATCTTTGTATTGACTATACCTGACTACCTTCTTATAATATTGATAGCATAATTATAATAATAGTTACTGTTCATTGAAACATAAATGTCTGGTGGGTGTTAGACATTTAGTATCTTAACTTTCATAAAGTCACTATGTAGGGTGTGTTTTTACTCCCATATCAAAAATGAGAATCTTGGGTTTCAGAAATTTAAACACAGCTGACCAGTGGGAGAGGCTGGCAAGATTTACACTTATCTGTCCTACTGTAAAGCCATTCTCTTATTACACAAACACTATGCCTGGCATTGTCTCAGCCCTGGAAATTCCCTGAGGAATCAGAATATGGCTTTAACAATCAATCACTTTTGGAAATCCCATGATAAATTTTCACCTATAAGTCATCTGTCAATAAAACTTTAAGAAGTTTAAATTTCTGCCTTTCTTGGATAGCACCCTAATTAAAGTAGATTTACCATGATTTCTTTCTGGCAACTTCAATTTGAAAATCTTGCTACTTTTCTTTAATTATCTTAAGCTTAGCTTTCTAAAGATTGAATAGCACATGAAAAGACATTTATTTGCCATGAATTTTTGTGCTTCATGCTTGGCTTAAGTGGAAGAGTGTATTTTTCTTGCAGGAAAGTTAAAGATATTTCTGATTTGGGGTAGAGTATGATGGTCTTCATTTTTTATTCTAATATATTTTCACAAGTTTTTTTGTATCCACTCACTAGTGTCCTTTTGTATGAGATATCTTTCATTTACTATTTTGAAAAGAAATAGTAATAATATAAGAGTAACTTCAGCTGAACTAAACAAATCAGAAAGCTTCAGTCTAGCTCATTTTCTTTTGGTTAAAGTCATTGCTTTTCCTGTTGTGCACCTACTCTCCCATAGATTTATTGAGGATGTGACTATGCTGGCTGAGTCCCATCGCTATTTCTGCAGGTAGGTAAGGATATTTTAAGATACAGAAATGATAGATTAAACAGATAGTCTTTAAGATAGATGAGGCATATAGAAAACAGTAGGCTGTATTTCCCTTCCCTGGGGCTGGCTTACATTGGCATTGAATTTATATTTCAGGGAAGCCAGGATTCTAGCTCCTCGTTCCCATAATGCCTTTTAGTTAGTATGATTTAATAAATAAAAATACAAGACACCAATTAAATTTGATTTTCACATAAACAATGAATAATATATCAGGAAGTATGCCCCATGCAATACTGTTAACATTCAGAGTAGCCACCTAATGCCAAAGTAATATAACCCTTACCACAAATGACCAAGGGCCAGGACTATGACCTTTTCATTTATACAACTTATCAGAATCCCTGGACTTGGTAAAGCAGCAAATGTTGATTGGTATTGGTGATTGATAGAAGATGTGGGTCCCAGTGATAAGAGAAGGCAATGAGAAGGAGAAAAAAGTATTTGCTTGACAAATGTCTGTTGAACTGAATGCATTGTCTCAGATTCTGATAGCAGAGCTTGAAGATGTTAATACTTATTTGTACTCCCAAGAAGCAGTAATTAAGAAAAGTTGTTAGAGCACCTAAAAGCTCTGGGAAATGACACCATATCAGAAATGATTATCATTGCCATCAAATGTCTAATCAGTTTCACAATGTTAGCACAAAAAGACTAATAGTATTACCAAAGAGCATTCAAAAAGTGGATTTTCAAAATATCACCTAAAACATTTTCTACTATATACTACCTTCGTACTTTGGGGGAGTAAGATAAAGGTTATCACTAAATAGCCAAAAATAATAATTTGCTTGATTAAGCAGCTGACTACGTAGCAAGTACTAACTTAAAGAATTCTCTGGAATAGTTATCCAGAATTTATAGGAAATTATCTAGTATAGGTTTTAACAAAAGCAGATCTTTTTTTTGGTGTTCTTTGCAAATCTTACAGAAATATATACTGACAATATCATTAAATGTTGTGACAGGTTTTTTTTTCTATGTGTAATTCAGAATCTGGCTGAATAGTTCATGCATTTTGCTTATGTGATATGTTTTGATTTGTGTCTTTTAAGATGTAGAACCAGAATCAAACTGACTCATGATCCTTCCTAGGCATCCATAGCTCCTGTCACTAACCCTGTGACATTTCATAGGCAGTTAGTTCAAAAGTTTACGCACACACAAGTATCCCAAGCATATCTGAAATATTGGAGGCAGCAGCAGGTTATGCCTGACTACAACTCAAACATTGTTTTCACAACAATCTGTGATGTTTGTCTGGACTAACTACTTGCCATTTGAAATTGGAACCTTGGAAAATTGTCAGAGTTTAAAATGTAAATAGATCATCAACTATATCTGAATATTTCTGAGAGAAAAAAGTTCACAATTTATGAGTCCTAAATATTTTCTATGATGTTATACTTCCTTCAGGCAGCATTTGCCTTTAATTAAGAAAAAATAAAATAAACATTCCCCAAAAGTTCAATGTATTTCTTTTTAAAAAAAAGTATTACTAATAAGCAGTATAAGTATAGTGTTATAATATTCAAAATACTGATTGAGGAACAGTCATTTTGAATTATAAAAATGAAGTTACAAGGTATACTAAACAAAAGCAGAAAATTTATGAACTCTGAATCCAGAAACTAGACTCTATTTATTCAGCCTCTGTTTCCTCATCTACACATGAGAGAACTGACATAAATATTGTTTAATATTTTTATAATACTGGGATCTTAAAAGCAACATTGTTAAATTTAAGCAATATAATAGCTTTAAATAGATCTGAAAGTACATTATTTTTATTAATGAGAAAGGTTGTTTAATATGGTATTCATATGATTATTCTTGTGTGATGCCTTTTTAAATGAAGGCTCTTCTAAAGTCTTGAAAACCTTAAGAGTAATTAATCTCTACTGAGTCTGACTCTGTTAATCACTTGTTACAAACACACTTGAAATAAATAGCACAAATATTCAGGTATGAGGAGCCTCTGCATTTTCAACCTTATGTCCTATGTTGTAATCCAACGACTCTGGATATTTCCAGCTAAGTGTGGAAAAACACATTATAGTTTACGCTACCGAAGAGTCAGGTGCTATGTTACTCAGTAAGGTGTTTCTACAGAAAACAATCAGTAAATGGCGAAACAGACTATTTTAACCCTAGAATTCTATAATAACAAAGAAATAGCATCTCTAACTTCCTTTCCTTATCACTTAACTGGGAATAATATAAATAAAATAATGTAATAAAATACAGTGGAAATAAAAGTTACATTATAGAGCTAATTAATCTATCTCATAGTCTGGGCTCTGCCTTATTCTTGACAAATAGTGGAATTGCACACATCATGATTCAAAGTTAGTTTCAACATATAGCTTGCTTTGAGTCCTGAAATGTGAGCAGAAATAGCATATGCCACTTCACTGCAGAAGCATTAAGAGTCTGTACTTTGTTATATATTTTGTTCCTCTGCTGCAGGCAAAAAAAAAAAAAAAGTGTTCAAGAAGATAGTGTCCCCTCATTAGCCTAGGTTCTGAAATAAGGACAGAGTGAAGCAGAGCTTGCAGGTTACAGACTGTCCAGGGTAACAAGTGCAACATATAAAATGTTGTTTTAAGTAACTGAGGTTAACCTAACACAATCTACCGACTCATGTGAAAAAAAACAATTTCCAGTTTTTGCTTTATACAAGATAAAAACTCAGATAGGTTGAAAGTAAAAGTATAAAAGAGATATAGAAAAATAATTTTAAAAAGTCCTGTATTAGAAGCCCAGATTAATGGTTATATACTTAATAGCTGGTAATATAAAATTAAGGGGAAATGCATTATTTTAGATAAAGACAATCAATTTTTTAAAAAAATAAATATTTAATTCATTGAAGTATATAACAGATGTCAGCTTGTATTTTTACTTCATAATATAGCCTCAAAATAAATATAGCAAAGTATATGTAATAACACCCTGGCAAATCCTTCATTATAAGGGAAGATGTTAAAATAAGTTCCTTAATATATCATGGATCAAGCAGACAATTATTAAGCAAAAATTAAGATTTGTAAAACAAGACTATCAAGATTTTTTTTTTTTTTTAATTAAATAGAGATGGGGTCTTACTAAATTGTGAGGCTGGCATTACACGCCTGAGTTCAAGTGATCCTCTTGCCTTGGCCTTCCAAAATGCTAAGACTATAGACATGAGCCCCCATGCCTGGCCTCAAGGCTTATATATTTATTTACTTATATTTTTTAAAATTATTTTTCTCAAAAAAAAGATGAGGTCTTGCCATGTTGCCTAGGCTGGTCTTAAACTTCTGGGCTCAGGTGATCCTTCCACCTCCACCTCTCAAAGTGCTGGAATTACAGGTATGAGCCACCACAACCAGCCTCAGTACTTATTTAATGGACATATATGGAATAAAAAAATCATAGAATAAAATACCTTCTTTTCAAATCCTTAGGACAATATACAATTTGATCATATACACATTTATAAACAAAATCCTAATAAATGTTAAGGAACTGATATTGTATACATAAGATAATCTCTAAGCTAAAGTCAATTTGGTCAGTAAAAATTGAAAAACATGGCAAAAATGAAAAAACGTATATTCTTAAATGAACTTTAGGTTATTCACCAGTAAAATAAAAATCAGAATACAAATTTTAAAATAAACCCCAGAACAGAATACTAATGATGCTATGCCATTTTAAACCTCACAGGAAGCAAATAAAGGAGTAATTTGATGGCAGTTAATGTATATACATACTTATATTAGAATAGAAGAAATGTTGAATATTGATGACATAAATGTTCAACTGAAAGTCATGGAAAAGAATAAGATAATTCATCACAGACACATAGAAAGAACAAAGTAGCAAATGCAACATCAGAAATTCATGAAATAGAAAACAGAGACACCAATTAGAGAATCAGCAAAGTTAGTTCTTTGACGTGACTATAAAAGTAATGTTTATCAGAATGAGAAAAATATCTACAGATGCAACATAGGCTCAATATTCACTTAGAGAATGCTACAAAGAGCTTTCAGTTCATATATTTGAAATTTTAAAGGAAGTTAAAGCCCCTTCAAGTGTTTTCCTAACAGCAATTTGCATAAGGGTGAGATAATATTACCTAAACCTTCAAAAGAAAAACTAGAATGTAATAGGCAGCAAGCTTCTGGCATTCACATAGGTCTTTGAAAAACTTGTGTTCCCACTATCCAGAGGGAATAGACATCATAATATTAGAACATTAGATGGAATTGACAGAAATGTAGCATTGAAGTGTTGGGATAAATTATTCTTGGACAAAACACTAGTTTGGACCCACCCTTAAAAACTTTGCTTCATAGCTGACCGAAACCAAACAACCAACAACAACAACACACCACTAAATCTCTATTTATAGAAATATTGTAAGACGTAGTAATAGGTAACTTAAACTTTACTGTTTTCCATAACTGGCATCAAATAAAATCACGAGGTATGCACAGAAGCAGAAAAGCATTATCTTTAACTAGGGACAAAATATTCAATAGAAAGAGACCCTGATGATCAAGCTAGAAAACAAGGATATTAAGCTATGGTATGTACTGTACATTCAAGAATGCAGAAAAAAAAAACAGAAGCTTGCTAAGGATAGCAATGGAAGATTAAAAAGAAAAACACTCAAAAGCAAAAATGTAATGTCTGATTTTTTACAAAATAACTTGGTTAGAATAGAAGCAGATTAGAAACTCAGAAAAAAAATGAATTTGGTTATACAGTGATAGAAACTATCCAAAATGAAGTATACAGACAAAATAAGGACTGAAAAAATGACATTAAAGTATAATAGCAATTGTTTTAAATGTGTAATTGATGTCTCAGGAAGAGAATCAAAGGAGTGGTTTGAAGACATAAATATTTACCATTTTCTAAAACTGATAAAAACTCTAAATCCACAGGTGCAAAGAACTTAACGAACCTCCAAAGGAACAAACAAAGATACCCCAGGAACGTCCTAATCAAACTGCTGAAATTCGTTGATAAAAGGACAATTCTAAAAGTAGACAGAAAAAAAGACAAATTATCCATAGAGAAAGGAATGTAAAATATATAGTATATTTTTCATCAGAAACTGTACAAACTACAATATTGAATAATATTATTAAGTGCTGAGAATAATATATCAATATAGAATTCTTTACCCAGAAAAAATATATAATAACAACTAAAAAATAAAGACTGTTTCAGACAAACAAAAACTGTGTAAATTCACTTCCAGCAGATTGTACTCGAAGAAATGATAAAGGAAGTCTTCCAAGTAGATGAAAAAGTATAGCAGATAAAAAATTTGTATCTAAGTAAAATATGTGGAGAAGTAGGAAATAAGCTTTAAATATTATAATTATTTTAAAAGATAATTGACTACTTAATGCAAAGATAAAGTCTATGGTGACAAAAGTAAAAAAGGCAAAAAAAAGATAATGAAAGTATATTGTCATAGACTTTATGTTACAAAGTGAATTGGAGTAATATTATTTGAAAGTAAACTGTCATAAATAAAGATGTATATTATACATGTCAAAGCAATTATTAAAAAATTAAACCTAAAAATACAGATACAGGATCCAAAATAGAGGTAAAATTAAATCATAAACATTTTAATTAATTCAGCAGAAAGCAAGAAAAGATTTAAAAGTAACAAACAACTGAGAAGATAATATTAAATAAATAGCAAACAACAAATTATGTAAATCCATTAAATTTAAAAGGTCTAAATATCCCAATTAAAAAGCAGATTTACCTGGTAGATTAAAAAAAAAGACCTATTTTAATATCTGTAAAAAGTCACTTAACTTATGAAGATACATACATGACTCAAGTAAAAAGTTGGAACAAAGTATACAATACAAACATTAATCAAAAGTAAGCTGGAGTAGTTGTGTTAATATGAGACAAGGGCATGTAAGAATGGTGAATATTACCAGAGATAGAGACATTTTATAATGACAAATAAGTGAAGTCATCAAGACATGACAATTCTGTGTATGCTACTGATAATGAGCTTGAAAATATATGATGCAAAATGAATAGAAATGAAAGAGAAACTGATAAAGCCACATTTCTTTCTCGGTAATTGATAGAACAAATACAGGAAAGGAAGAATACAGGAGACTTGAGCAATGCTCTCAACCAACTCAATCTAATTAGCAGTTTTAGAATACTATAGACAGCAACATTAGAAAATACCTTAAATAATACATGGGACATTCGCCAACTTAGTTTATATTGTGGGCCATAACGCAGCTCTTAATAAATTTCGAAGTATCCAAATCAGGTAATTGGTACTCTGAACATAGTGAAACTAAATTATAAATTAATAACAAAAAGACCTCTGGAAATGCCTGAATATTTGAAAATTTATAAATGAAAGCATAACATATCAACACTTGCAGAATGTATTTAAAGCATTTCTAGTATGGTTGTATTTTTTTTACAACAGTTTTAAGTAAGTTACTTAAGCATTTACTTTAAGAAATAAGAAAAATAAAAGTGTCCCAAATAAACAGAAGAACAGAAGAAATAAAGTTAAGATCAGAATACAAGAGCATTGTGAACAAAACCCACAGAGAAAATCAATGAAACCAAAGGTTAATTCTTTGAAAAGTTCAATAAAATGACAAGCTTTTAGCCAGACTGATGAGGAACAAAACTATCAATTAACAATCTGTGCTAATATATTCCACAACTTAGTCATTATATGCAATATATTCTACAACAAATTGCATGGAAGATAGAAATCAGTAAAACTCTTTCAAGAAGAAGTAGATAAATAGCTTCATATTTATTAAAGTAAGTTGTAGGTTAAATTCTTCTCACAAAAGCAAAGAAACAAACAATAACAAAAATGCTAAATTCCAGGTCCACGTGGCTTCACTGACAAATTTTATGAAACTTTCAGGTAAAAAAATAATACCCGTTCTCTTGTAGACATAGTAGAGGAGAGAGTACAATTCATTTAATAAGTCCTGTGTTTTCCTGATACCATTACAAGACAATGATATTACAAGAAAAGAAAACTGCAAACTAATATCCTTCATGAACACAGTCACAAAAACCTTTAATACAATTTTAGCAATAAAAACCCTCAATATATTACAAAGAGAAAATAATTCAGGTGTAATTTATCCCAAGAAAGCAAGGTTTATTAACCTTCAAAAATCAAGGAATATAATTTAACATCTTAAC
This sequence comes from Piliocolobus tephrosceles, assembly GCF_002776525.5. NCBI lineage: Eukaryota > Metazoa > Chordata > Mammalia > Primates > Cercopithecidae > Piliocolobus > Piliocolobus tephrosceles. Next base: position 79,935,113 of record NC_045438.1, on the reverse strand, counting down.
AGGCTTTCCAAAAAAAGAAATCCATGTGATAATATCTACAGAGGCAGAAAAATCACTTTAAACAACATATTACCCATTCATTAAAAAATACTCTCAGGAAACTAGAAATAGGAATTATCTTCCCCAAATTAATAAACAGTGTCAACTAACATCATGTTTAATTTTGAAATGCTAGTGCTTTCACTCCTTGTATTTTTTACCCATTTTGATGGAATTAAAAAAAAAAATTCTGTATAATATCAAATAGCTAACATTTGTTTTTGCTCATCTTTGTGGCAGAAATCGCTGTCTCTAATTAATTTTGGGTGATTATTATTATTTATTTCTTGTTTGCTTGGGGTGTACTGTGTTCCTTTTCTTCTAACTTCTTAAGGTAGAATTTAGCTTATGTTATTTCAGACTTTCTTTTTTTCTGATAAAAGCATTTAAATATAAAATTATCCACTTGATGGCAATACCTAACATTTAGTAAATTTTTATTAGATGTCACACACTTTCCTAAATGCTTTATGTGTATTAACTGATTTAATTTGCATATTCTCTGACCAAATTATCATTGTATGTACAACTCCATCTTATTATAACATAGTTAATGCACAAAGAGCTTGACACAATGTGTCCAAGCACATATACCTGGTAATGGAAGAGCTAGACTTTTAAGGTTAGGCTATGAATCCAGAGACCAATATACTATCCTGCTATTTGGTATATTGATAAATAGGCTACCAAAATAATATCATTGGCAGAATTTCTTTATCTGGTATTCCAGCTTACTATGCTTTGTTCTGTGGCTAAATTTATTCCATTACTGATTTATTACTTTCACCTCTAATATTTTATTAATATACAATATTTTCAGCTGAATATATTTTATGACTTTTGTCTCTTTTATTTCCAGTAGCATCCCTTATTTCTTGTGAATTATTTAATATGCAAAATATAAGCTATTGTTTTTGTGGTTTCATTAATTTTATTTTCTTTAGAAATGTCATTCAGTTCAACGTATTCCATTGAATGTGCACAGTCACTGCTCAAGTTTCTGATCATTTTTTTTTTTTTTGTGAGGCTGTATTGTATGTTTTATCAGTTAAGGTAAATATTAAATGTCATACCTGGGGAAAGGGGTGAAAGGTGAGATGAAGGGGTGTGGGTGGTGTTCAGAACTATCTTGGGGCAGTTGTCACAAATATTATAATAGGACTTGATGACTCTGTGTTTAGTTTCTCCATCCCCAGCCCAAAGATCCTGACTCCTTGGCACTTCGGCCACAAGACCTACTTTTTCCAAAGAAATGTTTATGAAGAGGGAATTTGTTACAAGCTCCCCACCCCCACTGGGCTCCAAAGCCTCTCTTAGACAGCACTGAAACAGAGCTAATATTTTTCTGATTTGTAAAACAGAAGAGAAGTCACAGAAAATATTTTACTCAAGGTGATGCGGAAAATGAAAAGACACACATTAAAAAACAAAATCTGATCCAAAACAATGCTACTTTACTGACATCTTGCACTCTTCAACATAGTCCTACCATTTCCTCTTACCGTATACCTAACCACTGGTTTATTGGCTTTCCTGGTATTTTTCATGTGAATTTTTCAAATCCATTAATTTCCCTATTACTTTGGGAATATTTTTAAAGTTTGACCTCAAGAAGAGCACAAGCAGCCCACACATATTTTCTATTTTGTTAAATTGGAAATTAATGTGTAAAATTTTATTTGTTCTAAGAATGTCTTAATGAATGAGATCAAATAAGTTATAACCTATGTATTATTATATGCAGTGAAAATTTAAAGTAATATTAACTCGTTTTTTCTGGTTCCAGAAATGTAGTGTTAGTGTGAAATTGTAGTTATCTCTAAGTCTAACATTAACATTTCTTGAAATGACTATATTCATTATATATAGAAAATATAAAATGAAGTCTCAAAGCTCTTCAGAGTAGACCTCTTAATGAGTTCAAGTCGTCAAGAAGGTGTTTAAGCTTTAAGACACATTTTGTCCATGTTACATCATCCACAGAGTTTAGACTTTTTCACCAGCTCTGCAAACTTTTTTTGATTCTGCCAATCTTCTTCATATATACTAAAATAAAAACAACTAAATTTTTAAGAACTAAGGAACTCATTTTCTAAAATCTAGTTCTCTTAAATTTACTATTAGAACTATTGAAATTAGTTAACAGATAAGGCATCACGCTTAATCTTATTTCAACAAATTCCAAGAGATAATCTTTGATCATTTTGAGATATGTCAAGAAGTCTGCTATATCTAGAAAGATAGTCCTTTTCTCCCTTATGCAATTTAAGATTATATATGATTCTATTAGACCAGATATCTTGTCATTAGCAGAGCTGTGCAAGCTTATTTAGTCCAGGTTGAACTCAATTCCCCATGGTGAAAGAGTTCACGCATGTTCCAACTTGACTACAAGCTCAAGAGAAAACTAGCCAAGTAAGGAGTATGATGATACAACATAATCCATGACATTGAATTACTTGAATCAGTGCAAAACACTGCATGGTAATCAATTTGCTTTTCAAGGATGTAGAAGAAGAATGCAGGTTGTTTTTGTTTGTTCGTTTGTTTGTTTTTTAAGTAAGATTTAGTTCTTGCATATCAGAGGAGTGCAAGAGTCTTTTCTTAGTGGAAACTTTAAATCATAGGATTCTATCAAAGTCCATTTGTGTGCAAGGATTATCTTTTATCTCTGACCTAAATGCTTAGCCAAACATTAAAAATAATATTACATAAGTATGAGAAATAAAGCCTATTTCAGGGAACATGGCAACTACCTCAGTGATCGTTTCGAAAAACAACCTTCACATTTGTTAACACTTCTCCTATCACATCTATGTTCCTCCCTTCATGTCAGGTTCTGTTGCTGCTTAACCAACAGAATATGGTAAAAGTGATAATTTGCCAGTATCTGTGCTCAATCCTTAGGAGAATGACACCATCTACTTTCTGACTCTTGGAATATTTGTTCCTGTGAACTAGTCCCCAAGCAGTGGAAAAGCCCAAGCTCCCAACCCCATGGAGACGCTCAATATCCAGCATCAAACTGCGAAGTTGCAAGACTGAATCATTTAGAAGTGGATCTTCTAGCCCAGGTAAACTTCCCCAGCTAACACCATGTTGAGTGAAGTTTAGATGATTCCACCAATCCCTGCTAAAATTATAAATTTGTAAGCAGAATAAATCATTTTTATGGGTAATAGCATTGAAATATTCATGTAGCTTCTTGCAAAACTATGGATAGCTAGAACAATTACATTCTTGGGGCCTTCATGTTCTATACAGGTTTCAGGCATTTGTGGAAATGTTCATTTTATGTTGTAAGTTCTAACTAAAAGAGACACATGTAACATCCTGCTTCCTCAAGTTAGCACAGTCCTTGTAAAAATCAGCAGCCCCTTTTAAAAGCAATATTTTGGTGAAGGACTTTCCTGTATAGATGAAAAACTGAAGACAAAATATTCAAGTAACACGGGAATAAAAAATGAAAGGATGAGGAATTACAGAACTGCAGAGGGGGCTTTTGAGGTCTTAGATAATTTAAAGTCAAAGAATAATAAAGTTAAATACCTACCTTCTTGTCTTGAGGAATAGAATGATGTAAACAGAGTTCTCTAATTGTAAAAGGGTCTCATTTTTTTATCTGCTGAGCTAAGTGAATAGAAGCTAAAGTTTAGAATTTGTTGCTGCAAATGGCCAAATTGTAAGTTCAGATAAATTCACGGTCTTGGTCTAAGCTGCGTGTAAATATAGGACATTAGCTAAAAAGAGTAGAACAAAAAAAATGGGGATATTTAAGAAAAATCAAATGATTCAGAAGACCTCTGAATTCCTTAGTTCTTCCCCCAATTAATAACCCTCAAGAACAGAGCACCTTCTCCCTCATTTACAGAAGCTATTTGCTTTTCCTTTGCTTGAAGAGGTCATTCTGCCTTTACATGAGAGATCACACTTTGTAGGATGGAACCAACAATGCCCCTTTTTCTTCCCTCCTTATTATCACTGTATCATACCACTGTATCACTGAACTAGTAACTAGCTTTATACGAAAACTTTTTATGAAGGCAGTCAGTATGTGGAAAACCTAATTGTAGAACTGTGATTATTGCAGGAACTCACTTAGGTGCTGCATTGTTAAGTCTTTATTTTCTTTTTTTTTTTTTCCTGGGGCCGGAGTCTTGCTGTGTCTCCTGGGCTGGAGTGCAGTGGCCGGATCTCAGCTCACTGCAAGCTCCGCCTCCCGGGTTCACGCCATTCTCCTGCCTCAGCCTCCGGAGTAGCTGGGACTACAGGCGCCCACCACCTCGCCCGGCTAGTTTTTTGTATTTTTAGTAGAGACGGGGTTTCACCGTGTTAGCCAGGATGGTCTCGATCTCCTGACCTCATGATCCGCCCGTCTCGGCCTCCCAAAGTGCTGGGATTACAGGCTTGAGCCACCGCGCCCGGCCTTAAGTCTTTATTTTCTAGTGACTCTCAGTGCAGCAAATAAGCTGCACATGGTGGTGTCCTCGTGATTTTCTGGATTGAATCATTTAAAACTGAAACTAGTGGTTGTCAAGAATGTTGGGGGTAGGAGAGCAGAAATCATGGGGTGAAATAGAGAGAAATAATTCAACATTGAGAATCCAAAACGTTGGGAAAAAACTTTTTGTATGTGAACCCTCGTTCCAACCTTTACATCTGTTTTACAAGAGAATATAGAGAACAACTATATTATTTTCCCAGGGTTGCTGTTACAAAATGCCACAAACTGTGTGGCTGAAAGAACAGAAAATTTCTCTCACAGTTCTAGAGCCTAGAAGTTCAAGATCAATGTGTCAGCAGGATTGGTTGCTTCTGAGGGTTGTAAGAATCTGTTCCATGCCTCTTTCATAGCTTCTGGCTGTTTGCTAATAACTCTTTGGCATTCCTCAGCTTGTAGATGCATCATCTAAAGTTTTGCTTTCAACTTCATATGATGTTCTTTCCGTGGGCATGTCTATTCCTGTAAGCAAAGTGCCCCTTTTCATAAGGACACCCATCATATTGGATTAATGACCTAATCTTAACTTGATCATATGCAAAAACCCTGTACTCCAAATAAAGTGACATTCATAGGTACTGGAGATTAGGACTTCTAACATCTTTTGGAGGAACACAGTTTAACCGGTAACAACAAGTAAAGATGTGAAAAATATTTTGGCAAGCAGAGCACCAGTCTATATTTATAACAGATTATTGACTTTATCTCTCTGTTCCTGGTTATGTAACTCTTAGAACACAAAATTCAGTACACAAGGATGAAATAATCAGTTCAATTTCATTGTAGTGCAGGATTTGAGTAAGTGGCTGTTTCAAACTCCAGTTCTCTAAACTTTCTTCAATTATCTAGAGTTGGTTTTGTTCCTTTTAAAAATACAAATTGACGTATAAAGATTGTTGTTTCTATTAAAACTAGAAATCAACTGGTAATTCTGAATATGGAAAAGAAAACTGAGCTTTGACAGAAAATTTTAAGGAGGAATAAAGTAAAAGTCGGAAGTGTGACTGTGTTTGAGAATACAACTACAAAGGATGTGCTAAAAAATAGGGTTCTGGGCTGGGTGCAGGGGCTCAGGCTTGAAATCCCAGCACTTTGGGAGGCTGAGCGGGCAGATCACAAGGTCAGGAGATCGAGACCATCCTGGCCAACATGATAAAACCCCGTCTCTAGTAAAAATACAAAAGTTAGCCAGGCATGGTGGTGCCCACCTGTAATCCCAGCTACTTCAGAGGATGAGGCAGGAGAATCACTTGAACCCCGGGAGATGGAGATTGCAGTGAGCCAAGATCATGCCATTGCACTCCAGCCTGGACAATAGAGTGAGACTCCCTCTCAAAAAAAAGAAAACAAAAATAGGTTTCTGGGCATTGTAGGTGGATAGCTGTGGTTCCAATAAAAAGAAGCTAGCATATTGGAAAAATGATTTGTATTGAAAATAATACAGTGTAAGAAACTAATATTAGTTTTTTTGCACTTTTATATTAGTGAGAGAATATTACACATTTAGCCACTAAGGGAATCTTTAGTATATATCTGTCTTGTAGCTATACTGTAGCTACTCTAGCAGTATTGTTGAATGAATGAATGAAAGAACTAATGAACTAGTCAATTTCTTTCTTTCTTTTTTTTTTTTAAATGGAATCTTGCTCTGTCACCCAGGCTGGAGTACAGTGACACAATCTCGGCTCACTGCAAGCTCCGCCTGCTGGGTTCATGCCATTCTCCTGCCTCAGCCTCCCGAGTAGCTGGGACTACAGGCACCCGCCACCACACCTAATTTTTTGTATTTTTAGTAGAGACGGGGTTTCACCGTGTTAGCCAGGATGGTCTCAATCTCCTGACCTCGTGATCTGCCCGCCTTGGCCTCCCAAAGCGCTGGGATTACAGGTGTCAGCCACTGTGCCTGATCGCTAGTCAATTTCTCAAGTAAAATATACAATAGAAAATCTCATTGCTTCTCTTATTGCCTGGCACAGTAAAACATAATATAAATCACTAAATGATGGTATTTAGAGAACTATGCAGGTGGAAGATCCTAGCAAAACACAATTATGGAAACTGTTGATGGCCCAGATGAAAACTTAACTGGGAATGTGGGAGTTAGGATCCCGTAGTAATCATTGATATTATCCCAATAAGGGGATTTCCCTATTTTGAACACATATGCAAAAGGAAAATCAAGTGTAAAACCATAAAAAGTAATTGAATTTTGTCATGGCATTGAAAAATGATTCATAAAGAATCACTGTTTTCCTTGTGGGTTGCCATTTATTGTTATTACACTACTTATCAAACAAAACAGAATACTATAAATAGCAAGATGTGAAACAGATATGTGATACCTTAAAATAATAGAATACTGAAGTAGAAAAAAGTATATTAGAAAATTATACTCTAACCTCTGTTTCCACATTATAATGTTAATCAGAGCAGGTAAAAAGAAAAGTGAAACAAAGATAACCTGTCAACATTAGCACAACTTCTAAGAATTACAGGTTTGACAACTATTGCCATTACCTTTATGTTTTTTGTATGATTTCTTTATGAGTAATAGTATACACCTATATAATGTAGACAATATTTTAATCCAAATGTCCCCAGTTCACTACTGATGATAGCCACGAAGGGCATTGGGAAATCTTCTCTTCAGATAGCGTCTTGCACATTTCTAGCAAATGTGATTTTACTCTGTTTGTCTCTCTAAAACTGAACTCTATAACAAAGTTACCAAGATTGTGACTTTGCTTAAGGCACTAAATTCCACAGGCACAATTGATGATGTGCCTAATGTATCCTAGCTTAAAGCTAAACTGATAAACAATGAGAAAAAAGCACTGCAGGACACCAACAAATTGCAAAACTTAACATTAATGTCTGTTCCTGAAAAGCTCCAGCTACTACTACATTAACTGAAAAAATAACTTCAGAAAAGAAGCTTCATTTACCAATTAGTTCTGCTGAGTCATTCCCACATGAGACGGAAGAGCCAATAGATCTTCCTTAGAAGAAGCAGACCAGCTGTGCAAGTCCTAGATGGGAGAGATGTGGAGAACTGGGCCAAAGCAGATATTTTCAAAATAATGTGTTACTCTAGTTGTTCTGTTATGGATAATCATAGGGTATGCTATACTTAACTTACTTCCAGTGAAAATATTTTGATTTCGTTTTTTTGAAAATTCTGAAATTAGACGAATTCCAAAAGTTTTATGCAGTTTATTCATTTAAAGTGTATTTTTATTATTTTCTTCTGTTATGGAGGAAAATAAACATACATTTTTAATAAATAAGCAAGGAATCTAAAAGAAAATAATTTGAAACACATGTGTTCCTTTGTCTTTCTACCAGCCCACAATTACAGTATTCCATGGAAACGAAAGAAAAAATACAACGCAGACCATCTGTTTATTCTGAGCATCCATGACAGAGTAAGTATACACACTACACTTCAATGTCACTAGAAAAAATTCTGTTCTCTCTTTTTTCTGAAAAACTGAGAGATAATTACACATACAGGCCCTATATGTTATATATACATATTAAACATTGTTATTAATATAAATTAGATTTGTTTAGTGTTTTAATAACACTCACAAATACTTCAGGGTGATTTTTTTCCCAATAGAATCTAGAATGTATGTATGTAGTATTTAGTAGCATATCCTTAGAGCATGTTCATTATCATTTTGATATTTTTCTTTTATTTTAGCAATGCAATCTCACCTGATTTGTTTGCTCTACAAAAGATCATTTTATATGCGTTCTGGGAAGATGGTGGTATAATTTTCATGTGCTCTTTTTCTTTACTTCCTTTACTGTTTTTAAAAGAGGTCTCTTATATATGACAATTTTCTATGGGTAATTTGACATGTATTTGTAGCTTCATCTATCCTAAATATATATGCACCCAATACAGGAGCACCCAGATTCATAAATCAAGTTCTTAGAGACCTACAAAGAGACTTAGACTCCCACACAATAATAGTGGGAGACTTTAACACCCCACTGTCAATATTAGACAGATCAACAAGAGAAAAAATTAACAAGAATATCCAGGATTTGAACTCAGCTCTGGATCAAGAGTACCTAATAGACATCTACAGAACTCTCTACGCCAAATCAATAACATATACATTCTTCTCAGCACCACATTGCAGTTATTCTAAAATTGACCACATAATTGGAAGTAAAACCCTCCTCAACAGATGTAAAAGAACAGAAATCATAACAAACAGTCTCTCAGATCACAGTGCAATCAAATTAGAACTCAGGATTAAGAAACTCACTCAAAACTGCACAACTGCATGTAAACTGAATAACCTGCTCCTGAATGATTACTGGGTACACAACGAAATGAAGGCAGAAATAAAGATGTTCTTTGAAACTGATGAGAACAAAGATACAAAATACCAGAATCTCTGGGACACATTTAAAGCAGTGTCTAGAGGGAAATTTATAGCACTAACTGCCCACAAGAGAAAACAGAAAAAATCTAAAATTGACACCCTAACATCTCAATTAAAAGAACTAGAGAAACAAGAGCAAACAAATTCAAAAACTAGCTGAAGACAAGAAATAACTAAGATCAGAGCAGAACTGAAGGAGATAGAGACACAAAAAACCCTTCAAAAAAATCAGTGAATCCAGGAGCTGGTTTTTTGAAAAGATCAACAAAGTAGATAAATGGCTAGTCAGACTAATAGAGAAGAAAAGAGAGAAAAATCAAATAGACACAATAAAAAATGATAAAGGGGATTTCACTACCAATCCCACAGAAACACAAACTACCATCAGAGACTACTATAAACACCTCTATGCATAGAAACTAGAAAATCTAGAAGAAGTGGATAAATCCCCAGACACATACACCCTCCCAAGACTAAACCAGGAAGAAGTCACATCCCTGAATAGACCAATAACAAGATCTGAAATTGAGGCAGCAATTAATAGCCTACCAACCAAATAAAGTCCAGGACCAGATGGATTCACAGCTGAATTCTACCAGAGGTACAAAGAGAGCTGGTAGCATTCCTCCTGAAACAACTCCAAAAAAATAGAAAAAAGAGGGAATCCTCCTTAACTCATTTTATGAGGCCAACATCATCTTGATAGCAAACCCTGGCAGAGACACAGCTTCATCAGATTCTGTGCTTAACAAGCTGAATCACTGCCTATCACTACTAATGTACCACATTATCCCCAAATTACTGTTTTCTTTAAAAAAAAAAAAAAAAAGTCAAAGTAGCAATATTTCAATAAATCAATATCTGAGTACTAAAAATATATATTTAGAACTTGGTGATTAATGAACATTTTACTCAATATCTGTTGGACCTCAGATCTGTATTTCATTGTGTGAAATAAAGTATAGCTGTTAATTATACCTAAGAAGCAGTTATACACACTTCAAATAGGGTTCAATTATAACAAGATTTAGATAAAAGCTAATAATTTGAACAAACTTCAAGATGAAAATGGAAGATTTAAGAATGAAAGATTTATTTTGGTTATTGAAAAACCATTTTAACATCTTAAATTCAAAAGATTGTAATATAATTTTGCATGCATGCCTTCATTTATTATTTCCCATTTATTTATTCATCTTATATGCATTAAGCATCTTTTATACCCAGAACTATAATATCATTGAAAGAAATGTAAGAGTGCTACTGAGGTGCCAAAGAGAGCTTCAAAATCCACTTCACACTTATTTTGATACAGCAAGTTAGTACACTAATCTGTTGGAATCCATTTTCAATATTTGGAATTTTGCATCACATAATTATTTTTAGAAATGTGGTGGATAGCTGAGAATAAAAAATAGGTCTTTTTTTTTTTTGCTAGGAAAAATTTTAATAATTGTAACAACATCAAAAATGTGGGGAAAATTAAATATACGGACAAAAATCTTATTCCTAAACAAGGTTATATCCGATTTACAAATAATCATCTAAAGCTTTAACACAGGTCAGATACTGAGAATTTATTTCACTATCTTAATTTGCCAACTTTAGACAAATAATAATAACAAATATTGAATAAACTCAATATAAAGACAGTTTACAGCTTCAGCAACATGTCAGTAGTAGAACTTTATTTTTCTTCTAAATATACCCTTTTTCTTTTTTTTTTCTCTCTTTTCTTTTTTTATTTTTTTGAGACTGAGTTTCACTCTTGTTGCCCAGGCTGGAGTACAATGGCACGATCTTGGCTCACTGCAACCTCTGCCTCCTGGGTTCAAGCGATTCTCCTGCCTCAGCTTCCCTAGTAGCTGGGATTACAGGAGCCTGTCACCACGCCCAACTAATTTTTTACATTTTTAGTAAAGACAGGGTTTCACTAAGTTGGTCAGGCTGGTCTCGAACTCCTAACCTCAGGTGATCCACCCACCTTAGCCTCCCAAAGTGCTCAGATTACAGGCATGAGCCACCACGTCTGCTAATATGCCCTTTTATATTTAGGATAAAATTCACTATTTATGGCAGGGGCTATACAAAAGTGAGTCTCACTGAAGATGCTGAGAAATGATGATACTTAAATAATACCTGAATGTATAAACTTACTATATTTGGAATTGTGAACAAAGCAAAGCAATTACATTTCAGAATATTTTGTGCTCAATAATTTTGTGACATACCTTTCTATGGAATTATACATGCAGTGAAAAAAAAAGTATTTTAAGATACCAGCAATAAAACCCCCTTGCTATGAGGTATACAAGAAAATGTATAAAGTCAAAGCGGCTTAAAAAGAAGAAACTATTGTAAATATTAATCTTTGAAAGACTAAGAAAGAAATAGGATTAGAAGTAGATTAATCTTTGAAAGACCAAGAAATAAGATTAGAATTAAATGACTAGTTTAATCATTTAAAAAGGAATTAAACTTTGTGCATTATTAAGTGAATATACTCATGGTACAAACTATCAATCATATATTAGGCAATGGAGAAAAATATTTTTGATTCTCAAAGGGAATAATTCCACAAACTACATTTTTACCAGAATCAATTAAAATTAACAATGTATATTAATATTGTATACAAAATTACCCAAACATGAAAAGTTAAACATTCATGTTTTATATTTTATATATATATATAATTCCCCAAAAATAAAATAGTTTTTAGCAATGTGACTTTGACTAATAAGCATCAACACTGTTGTCATATAACCAAAGTTAAAGTTTTTATTATTAAATATAGAAGCAATAAAGTAAATTTATGTTATATACAAGTTGAGAATTTAGAAAACACAAAAATAAACATGAGAATAATGGGATTAATTAATTTGGAAACATGAAGATGAAATAAATATAATAAAAAGTAGAAAGTAGTAAAGAAGCCTTTAGTCATAAGTGAAAAATGTGACTCAATTGACTACATCAGTGAGAAAATAGATGATCTTACAAATATGAAGTCAAAATATGTGGCCATGCCTTGCATTGTGTAGTCGGGGCTTCCATAATGGTGTTGGCTCTACCCTTCTCTGTATGTTAAATTTTGTTAAATGCAAGCTATACTTATGGGTACAATATGGCTCTAACATCTCTGGGATCCCCCTCCTAGACGTGAAAACATCTAAATGTGTATTTTTTGTGTCTTTTTTGAAGAGTAGGAAAACTAGTCAAAGACACCCCCTCAGTATACTTTCTCTCATATCTTTTTGGCCGTAATTGTATATCGTGCCTATATATCTTTCAGTGGAAAGAAGAATGAAACAAAGATGAATGACTTAGCTCAATCAGGATTCAAGTCTCCAAACTAGGTCAGAAGTGCCTCCCCTGAAGCATTTCGCTATTCAGATGAGGCTAGATCCTTAAACAATACACAGGCAGTGTCTGCCATAAGAAAAACCAGTTGATGATTAAAACTAAATTCTATGTATTAGAGAAAAAATTTTGTCCATTTGTAAGCACATATGAAGTTTAATCAGGTAAAATACTCAAATGCATATTATGGATGAATATGTAATACAGAAAGGATAAAACATTAGAATGGTATATAAGTTGAATAAAGTGAATAAAACAGAAGAGTTTAAAAAGACTAACTATAACTAACATAAGGAGAGGAATATTTAAACAAAGAAAATTCTATCCAAAATTATTTCTAAAACTATGCTTAACTATTGCAGATAAATGTTTAATTTGTTCAAGAATCAAGGAAAAGATTGAAAGCATCCTGATTACTTATCAACATTAGCATATCTTATATCAAAAACATCACATAGACTTTTTAAAGTGTAAAATTACAGTCCAACCTCACTTATGACTATGGATGAACCTAATTAATCTGCTAGGATTAGGTTTAAATGAAGGAGCAAAAAATGCAAAATTGCAGTCACTTGACATAGAAGTGTATTTCTCTCATATAAATGAAGTCCAAATCTAGGCAGGTTGGGACTTGTGTGGCAGCTACAGAAACACCAAGGACCCAAGTTCATGGTATCATGGTACCTTTCTGCTCCACTGTCCTAAGTGCCTGAATGGTTGCTACAGCTCCGACCATAGCATGCAGGTTCCAAGCTGGAGAAAAAAGGGGGAAGAACGAAAGTGTACATCTCCTAGACAAATGAAATCCGTTCCAGATTTCCCAGAAGTGTCACAAATACTTCCTGTAATGGGTCAGCACAACTGTGTTACAAGGCCACATCTCAATTCAAGAAAGGTTTAGGAATATAATCCTTTAACTGGACACATTACTGCTCAAATAAACCCAAGCTCTTTAATAAAGAAAACATAGAAATTTCTGCCACATGTGTAAAAATTTTTATAAGAAACTAACAAATCTAATGCAGAAATATATTTAAAAATTAAAACATGATTCAGTTGACCTTATTTCTCAATGCAAAGAAAGTTAATATTCTGAAGTCTGTTGATAGCATTTATCGCATCATTAAATCAAAGAAGAAAAAATATTTCAAAAGATTGCATTTAGCTAAATTCAACATCAGTTCCTGGAAAAATTATAATTAAAACTAATATTTAACATAAACAAAATATTTAAAAATAAATAACCAATGTTATTCTTAAACGAAATAAACTTAGTCATTTATTTTATGCCTGAAACAATTCAAAGATGTCTCTTTCATTAATATTATGCATCACTCTTCTGAAACTGCTCTTTATTTAACACTTCTTTAAACTTTTCTTATTATTAACACAAATGAGATAATTATATAGGACTTCATCTGATTAGAAAGAAAGCTTTTCATGGGATTCTTGCCTATTTTCCCCCAAACTCTATGGAGGATTTACCTCTTTAACTTAGAGTCACTGCTCAAAATAACTAAATTTTAAAAAAGGAGAGGGAGCCACAATCATAACTATTACGGAAATATGTATTTTCTTCACAAAATTTGAAAGGCAAAACTGAAAGAAAAAACATTTAGAACATTGTTATTGTATAATCTATTAGTCGAAAATTAAATAAAACATCTTTTTTTATATTCATAATAAAAAAACAAAAACAACTCCATGCATGATATCTTCTATTATTTGCCTGGTACTATTCCAGGTACTGGAATGCCATAAATAATACATTATTTAACATCATGTTCTCTTTGAAGCATACTGTTAAGGGGCATCAATCAAACTTTTCAAATAACAATACCAAATAATAACAAAATTCAGTGTTTCTTAAAGGATACTTAGTGGGCAACTTGAATTTGAATGTTCAGCAAGTTTCTTCCTGAGTGGACTCTCCAGTTGAGACCTGAATGACTAGAAAAAGAAATGCTAATATCTGAGTTAAGAAGATTACAGCAGAAGAACTATCAAGTATGAAATCTTCAGGTCAAAATAAATTGAATTCGCGAAAGAAAGGGTAATGTTTTCTTATAGGAGTGTACGAGAAGAAAAACTTTTTGAAATTATGAAAATTAAAAACCAAGAAAATATAAATATTTTCAAGAGAAGCAACGGACAGAACAAGAATCTGATATGAAGCAGATATTAGGGTTAGCAGATAGGAACTTTAAAATAATTATAATTAATATGCTAAGAAATCCAGTGGAAAAGGTGGAAGACATTTATAAACAAATGTAAAAACCCAGCAGACAGAAGCATTTTAAAAAAATCAAATACAAAAACTGAAAACAAACAAAGCACAATACTGGAGATGAATAATTCCTTTAATTGATGTATCAGTTAACTCAGTACAACTGAGGAACAGTCAGTGGCAACAGAAATCACAGCAGGATTCTTATGTAAAAATTAATGAGCTGATTCCAAAATTATATAGACAGCCTAAAGATATAGAATAGCCAAACAATTTTGTAAAGATAGGAACAAAGTTAGAGACCTTACAGTACCTGATTTGAAGGTTTCATAATCAAAACAGTATTATATTTTTAAAATGAGAGTCATATCTCTCAATGGAACAGAATCAAAGGCCCATAAGTGGACAAACATATGGTTGATGCATTTTTTATAAAGTGTAAAGGTAATTCCATGGAAGAGAATAGATTTAATAAATGAAGCTGAAACATTTACAAATCTATATAAAAATAAACTTGAATCCATACCTCACACAATATACAAAAAAAAATTTCTGCAGAAATCACAGGAGAATATGTTTATTACCATGTGTTAGGCAAAAAATTCTTAGCTAAAATATTATTCAAATGAATTATATAAGAAAATATGTCTAAATTGGACTTCATCAAAATTAACAACTTCTGCTCTTAAAATGGTACTATAAAGAAAATAAAAGGAGAATCCACTGTCTGAGAATAAATATTTGTAAATGATACATTTTATTCAGACTACTTACATTACTCTTACAACTTAATAGTAAGAAAACACAATGTAAAAGCAGGAGGGAGTAAAGGGTTTGGAAAAATACTTTACCAAGAAAAAACATATGAATGGCAAAAAACATACATGAAATGATAATGAACTTCTTTTCAGCAAATACAAACTGAAGACAATGAGATTCCACTACATACCTATTAAAAATACTAAAATTAAAGAGAAAACATGACAATACCAAGTGTTGGTGATGACATGGAATAACTGAATAATTCATACATTACTGATGGGGTTGCAAAATTGTGTAGCCACTTTGAAAAACAGCATAGTAGCTTCTTATACAAAGTTATATACACTTACCGTACAAGTACTCTATAATATACAATCATATTCAAGAGAAATTGAAACATGTTTACACAAAGCCCATGCAGTATTGTTTATATTAATAGTAGTCTTATTTGTTATAACCAAAAACCTGGGAAGCACTCAAATATTCATCAACCAGTGAATGGATAAACTGTGGTATATTTGTACAGTTGAGTACTCAGTACTGAATAAATCTAAAATCATTATGCTAAGGAAGGAAGTCTGTCACAAAATGGTAGGGCATGATTTCATTTATATGATATCTTTAAACAGACAAAGTTATAAAAATGAAAATCAGATTCAGGGTCTGGGGGTCTGAAGAAAAAAACTGACTAAGAAGTATAAGGGACATTTAAGAGTGATGGAAATCTCTATCTTCATTGAACAGTAATGGCTACTCAACTTTATATATTCATCAAAACTAATAGAATTGCACTAAAAAATGAATTTTACTATCTGTGTATTATACCTCCAAAACACCTCCTGTACTTGACCTAAACACACATGAATACACACACACAAACACACACACACACACAGCGAGAGTTCTGCTTATTCTAAGTCTACATATGTCCTCTGGACAAGTGTGGCCTCGAATGCAAAATTCCCTGTCTCAATATCCACATTTTTCTCCATTTTGCCCACGAATTTCTCTCTATCTTGTGTATGCTCTTAAAAACTTGTTGTGCATATTTTGATCCATGTCTGCAGCTACCATTACCGGAGGCAGAAGTCAGGTGTATTTGTTCTATATTCTCTCTTTAAACTAAACTATATTACATGCATCCAATGCAATGCCATTAGCCAAACCAAATTATATAGGAAGAGACCGAACAAAAGACCTAGGGAATTGTCTATAGACGTGAGGTTTTCCTCAATCATATTTTTGGCTTGTTGTACATGATTAAAATGAAACTATCTTATTGCTATTTCAGAAGGAGTCTGATGGGATATACCTGCTAATATGTCTAGAATGTTATTAAGATTTCAGAAATAACTGCACCTGCAAATCAATTAGCAGTGGCAGGGTAATTATCAGAACTAGAATTTCATGTATGACAAAGAATGCAGCTGTACTTTGATCTGTTGTTTTTGCCACTCGATTAGAATGTTTTTTGTTGTTGTTGTAAAAGCCAAAAATATGAAAAAGAATTGTTAAGAGGTAACACTATTTAATTTTTGTAATAAAGTCTCTATTCATATTACACGTTCTCTTATATATACATAATTGCTATCTTCTGTGTATTTATAAACAAATCAAAATATTCATTGAAATCGTATGTCATTCAGTGTGGTGGGCACCAGAAATAAAAAAGATTTAATGAAAAGAAAATGTTTCCACTTCTAAAGTAGCTTAAAAAATTCTGTAAGGAAACTTCCAAGCCCACAGATAATTCTAAAACGGTGTGGAAGGTGATATGATAGAGGTTAGAACAAAAGAGCTTTGCTTAAAATGCCAAAATAAAATACAAGTATTTCACAAAATATTCAGTGGAAATGTGTTTTTCCGGACATTAAATTATTCCTCAATTTTCCCCTGAAAGACTTACATGGAAGAGATCCTCCCACTCCCAAGAGATCACCTGAGATCACTCTAAAATACAGGTCTCCAAACCCTGGGCAGCAGAATGCTGCTGGTCCATGGCCTGTTAGGAACTGGGCCACACAGCAGGAGGTGAGCCACCGGTGAGAGAGCATTATTGTCTGCGCTCCGCCTCCTGTCAGGTCAGCGGGGGCGATAGATTCTCATAGCAGCATGAACCCTATTGTGAACTGCCTATGTGAGGGATCTAGCAGCTCCTTATGAGAATCTAACGAAAAATGTGCTTGGATCATCCTGAAACCGTCCCTCTAACCTATCCATAGGAGAATTGCCTTCCATGAAACCGGTCCCTGGTGCCAAAAAGGTTGGGACAACTGCTCTAAAAGATCAAGGTCCTTCCTATCCATTGGAGAAAAGTGTCACTAAATGCCTCGTTGATTCCACCAAACCCAATGTTAACGTGCCATGCTTAAAAATATCTACTAATATTATCACTCAGCACACAAGGCTAGTTATTTCTGGCCTGTGGTCTGGACAGATACATTGAAAATGACAGCTGCAGACCAGCTAGAAATACTGTGAGTAAGACAGTCCTTAATAGCTTTTGTTTATTTGTTTTTTGCCCGTGGTCATAAACACTGACTTAGGCCAGTGGTGTGCTGGAGCCGGCTTGTACCAGCTTCTGGCAGCTAACGGTACATATCTCACCCCAGGTCCATGATCAGTGATGATTTGCAGTCAGTACAAAAGAGGGGACATTTTACAAAGATGAAAGTAGAAAAAAAGTTAAAGATCATTAAGGATGTTTCACAACACTGACATTTTTTCAGCAATATATATTCTACTTGATGGCAGAATTCCCGTCATGAAAATGTATCTGAAATGAATATGAAGACATAACATAGCTTTTCCAAATTAGAATATATTTTGGAAAACCTTCAAAAAAAAACACTTATGGAGGCCATATGTTTAAAAAAATAAAAAAGGCAATTATCCTATGGCATGCAAAGCACTTTGAACTCTGAAATAGATGTGAGCTGTATGAAAATAAACAAAATTTGCAAGTCAAAAAGTCTAAAAATCTCTATAGATATATGTTACGTCCTTTATATGTCCATATACATAGGTGTATATTATTTAAACTTTATATAATTGAACTTTGAATGATCATTATCTGGGACAAACGTCTAGGAGGCAAGAACACATACAAAATTCTTTAGGGCAAGGGTCTGCAAACTGTTGATCCTTGGGCCAAACCTGGCCTGTGGCCTATTTCTCTCGAGTCTCAACTAAGATTTTTATGTGTGTATTTCTAAAGGATCCTAAGGAAGCAAAAAAGAAAACAAAACAAAATAAAGCCAAACAACGAAGAATACGTGACAGAGACCATATGGCACTTATGAATTAAAATATTTACTACTTGGCCCTCTGCAGACAAACTTTGCCACTTCCTACTTTAGGGCAAAGAAAGTAAAAAGATGGCAATTACTTATAGAACTAGAGAAGACCGGTTTTTCTAGTAATATAGATGACTTCAGGATGTAACTAAGTCATTACAGAATTGTGGGGTAAAGAAAGTTACTCAAAATGAACCCTTTTCTGAGAGGTAATGTTTTCACAACTTTACTAAACCAATTATCTTTTGGGTCAGATTCTAGGGCTTTGCTGTCATCATAATATCTAAAAGGTGGACAATCAATTTGCTTTATACTAAATCAATTCAAAGGAATGCTTCTCTATTAACCCACACAGTCCTTAAAGAGATAGCTGCATGTTTCTGCAGAAAGCACTTTCTAGAAATTCATAAAATAGTCTCCGAAACCACTTTATAAATCCTTTCAACAAGGAGTAAAGCAGCCAGGGTTTGAGTTGCATTTTACCATCTGCCGGTTGTATGACCTTTGGCAAAATGATGGAAAGTCTCTTTCCTTCAGCTCTACTCCACATCTATATAAAGTGTAATAAAGTATAATCTATATATAACATTGGGCTGTAATCAGGATTAAATAATATTATAAGAAAAAAGCACAGTCACAGAATTAAGTGCTCAGTAAGAGTTTGCAATTATTACCAATAAAGGCATCTCCAAGTTAGACCTTCCATTTGTAGTTACTGATGCATTGAAATATTTCTCTCTATTGATGAATCAGTTTAGTTAGATAGGTGTACATATGTTCCTGAATCAGAAATATTTTTCTCTATTTGTAATGTAATTAAAAAAAAAAATTCAGCATGAGACCATGTTTGATTCTCAGTTAAATAATACACATAACTGGCCGGGCACAGTGACTCACGCTTGTAATCCCAGCACTTTCGGAGGCCGAGGCGCACGGATTGCCTGAAGTCAGGAGTTCGAGACCAGCCTGGCTAACATGGAGAAACCCCGCCTGCACTAAAAATACAAAAAAAAACTAGCTGGGCGTGGTGTTGCATGCCTGTAGTCCCACATACTTGGGAGATTGAAGCAGGAGAATCGCTTCAACCCGGGAGGCAGAGGTTGCAGTGAGCTGAGATGGTGCCACTGCACTGCAGCCTGGGTGACAGAGGGAGACTTTGTCAAATAATAATAATAATAAAAATACACATAACTTTTAGAACTGATGCTTGGATTTGCTGAGAAGCTATGTATTTTAGGAATTGACTGTTAAATCATCGCTGTCTTTGAAGAGTTAAGAAATGCCTAACCCTTTCAGGTTTCATTTCATAATGACAGAAATCATGAAACTCACCATTACTTAATGTATCGGTGTTTTCCCTTTCTATGACGTTTGGATAGTCCTAGTTTTTTTTTGTGATATGGCTAAGTGCTTAAATTGTTTAACTTAAACTGTCTGTAAAGCCTCTGACAATGCATGAAAACCAGAGACTAAGACATCATTATTATCCTTTCAGAGCTTTCCAAATAATGTTGAAGAGAATTAGATTGGAAAAATAAGTCAGTCTGAAGAAGTCTGCTCATCTCAGGTACTGTACCTCAATATGACTCATTCAGGAAAGAATTTAATAAGTCCCCAGTACCAGAGACAATGTCACCTTGTTACAAATGACCATAATTGAAGCTTGGGGAAAGCTTCATAAAGAAACATGTCCTTGCCTGGCCTGATTCTGCAACTGAAGGGGAACAAGAGTACAAGGTCCTTTGTGTATTCCAGTAGAGTAAACACCATCAGGCCATTATAAAGGGGTCATAGATTCCTGCATTTCTCTGGAGTTTTGACCATTTGAAATGAGAAACCTGTCAGGTGATGTTGAGTATTCTGAATTTCAAACTCTATTAGATTTCCAGGGGAGTGCAGTAATAAGTAGTTTTAAGTTCAGCAGTGCAAGGCAGCGCCACGTGGCTTGGATTCTGTTAACATAAGAGTGATCTGGTTAGATGGAATGCTCCCTGGGATGAAATTTTAGTTTTCCCTTTTGGAGTTGAAAATAAAAATAATGCTATTTTCTCTCTCACTGAGGTGCTCTTTTGTAGGCTTTTCTGGTGAAGTTACAATAAACCCATATGGATGAAATAAACAAGTTTCCCATTCAGATCCCCTGTGTATAATCCACATCAACCTAATGTTTCCAATTGACTTAAAATAAAATTCAGATGTTTGAAATCTATAACCATGGGAAGAAGGGAAATAGGAAAAACTTACAGAATGCATAGAAGACACAAGAAAGCATATAAAATTGCATACTGCATTTTCACACTTTATGACAACTTAAGGTCAAATAATATCTTAATTCTGTGTGTTGAAAACTGGTGGTTAAAGCGAAATGACTTAGGCTACATATCTATTCCTTGGGGAAAATAAACAAAGTTTGATTAAACATCTAGCCTTGGTTTTCCTTGAAACAGTAGAAATCTAAAAATACTATCATAAGACAGAATTTGAGAACAGGAAGGGATTTGGAGATGATCTATTCCAACTCCAGCATATTACATTGAAGAAATCAAGGCACAGTCCCAAGTGACTCTGGTTTGCCCAAGTTCTTTTTAAATATATTATATCTTTTGTAGAGAAGATTTTCCTCAGTCCTCTTAGGGTCCCTGGCTGGGGACCCTAAGTCTGAAAAGAAAACTGACAAACACAAATTAACAGAAGCAAATATACAAATGTATGTAAGTTTTACATGACATGGGAGCCTTCATAAGGAAATGAAGATCCAAAGAAACAGGAAAACCTGTGTATTTTTTATGCTAGATTAGATGACGTGGATAGTCATGGAGAAATATAATTGGGTAAAAACATATAGTCTGATGGTGATAAACTGTGGGAGACATAGTATGGCCTGTTTGTTCAGATTCTTCTCTGTGGACCCTTTGTCCTTAGAGGTCTTCTTTTCTTCTCAGTAAAAGAAGGACTTCAACATGAATTCTTATGACCTGCTTCAGAGGAAGGTCACTGTATTAGTCTGTTTTTATGCTGCTGATAAAGACATACCCAAAACTGAGCAATTTAAAAGAAAAAGAGGTTTAATGGACTTACAGCTCCATGTGGCTGAGGAGGTCTCACAATCATGGCAGAAGGCAAAAGGCACATCTTACATAGCAGCTGACAAGAGAGAATGACAGAGCCAGGTGAAAGGGGTTTCCCCTTATAAAACCATCAAATCTTGTGAGACGTATTCACTGCCATGAGAACAGTATGGGAGAATCACCCTCATGATTCATTAATCTCCCACCGGGTCCCTCCCACAACACAATGGAATCATGGGAGCTAAAATTCAAGATGAGATTTGAGTGGGGACACAGCCAAAACATATTGGGCACAAAATCCTTCCAAGGTTTGATGACCTTCTTCAGAAGAGAAGGGTGGAAGAAATAGAGACTGGCCTTCCTCCTTCTACTGTTTTTTCAAAAACCAAGGTGCCATATTTTATGATAATGTTTCCTGAACCCCATCACCTTCAAACAAACATAATGGTATTTAAATCTTCATAAAAACGTAGGTTTTTGCATGTTAGTTCAAAATGATTTATTTTATAATTTTAGTTTAACTTTGAGATGTGATATATGAAATTTGATTATTTTGCATTAATTGAGTAAATGCAATCTTTTGTAGCACTTGAGGAGAATTAATAGATATTGATGACCCTATTAATTTAGTTTTCCTTTTTTTTTTTTTTTTTAACCAGCATATACAGTAGGCAGATAGGCCTGAATTTTTATTTTGGTTATGAATGTACAACTTCTAAAAAAAAAAAAAAAAAAAAAAATTGAAAACATTGTGAAATAAGATGTATTATTAGCTTTCTTTGTTACTTTATTGAATCTTTACTTCAAAATTCAACATATTTATAGGAACAACTGGTTATCTGTTTAAAACAAACATGCACCTTGTAAACATGTACTCTAGATTAATTTGGAATATTCTAATTAAACTAGTGCTTTTGGATTTATCAACTATATGTCAAAAAAGAGCTCATTCAAGTTTTCTAGATTGTTCTTTTTAAGTAATGTTTTTATTCCAAATAACAAAGAAATAGAATCTTTCCAAAGTAAGAAATATAAAACCATTATTGCTATTGTTAGCCGCTGAAAGAATAGAGTGACAAAAATGATTTCTCAATTTCATTTCCAGTTGATTAATGCATAAACAAAATCTGATCGATCTGTCAATACAATAGAATATTATTTTGCCATAAAAAGGAATAACATAATTTCCATATTATAGTATGACGATGAACCTTAAAAACAGTATGCTATGTGAAAGAAGCTAGTTATAAAGCATATCCCATCCATGGTATGATTTTATGTGAAGTGTTTATTTTTTTTTTATTTATTTATTTATTTATTTATTTATTTATTTATTTATTTATTTGAGACGGGGTCTCGCTCTGTCACCCAGGCTGGAGTGCAGTGGCCGGATCTCAGCTCACTGCAAGCTCCGCCTCCCGGGTTCACGTCATTCTCCTGCCTCAGCCTCCCGAGTAGCTGGGACTACAGGCGCTGCCACCTTGCCTGGCTAGATTTTTCTATTTTTTTTTTTTTTAGTAGATACGGGGTTTCACCGTGTTAGCCAGGATGGTCTCGATCTCCTGACCTTGTGATCCGCCCATCTCGGCCTCCCAAAGTGCTGGGATTACAGGCTTGAGCCACCGCGTCCGGCCGTGAAGTGTTTATAATAGAAAGAAAGTAGTGGTTGCCCTGGATGGGGAATGATCTTTAATAGGTACAAAGTTTCTCTCTGGGGTGATAACAATGTTTTAGAATTAGCTAGCAATGATAGTTGTGCAACTCTGTAAATATACTAAAAAGCATTGAATTTACAGTTTAAATGGTGGAATTACATGGCATAAGAAGTATTTCTCAATAGAGCTGTTTAAAAATCACAGCTTGATGAATGACCTTCACCAGAGGCAGTCGAATCTGCAATTCAATTTTTCTCACTGGTGAATGACAACAAATAGGAATAATTGTGTACCTCAAAAACATTACAGTATTTGTCTATATGATTGCAATACCTAATTTTTTGACATACAAGTGAACTCCAAAATAAATTATATATATATATTCAGGGGTCATATAATTTCTGATGTTGCTGAAATTTGTATATTGTTTTCCTTTACCAATGTAAGATCTGCTAGTGAGGAGAAATGACTTTCTGGTTTCATTATTGTTTATTAGTTTATAAATGGGATATTTAATTCCATAAAAAATGGAGCTTGCCAATCTTAAAAGGTAACAATTTGATTTAATTAGAGGTTTTGAGGTTTAATTGATAATAAGTAATGTGATGAAAGCCACACTTGGTAAAGTCAATCTGCATAAATTTTGTGTTATCTGTTGAAAAATAAAAATTAAGCTGAATTATCTAAATTTTTAGTATTCTTGGTAAACATTATTTGAAACATTTCATTGTTTTTTTCTTCAAAAAACTTTTAGGGAAAAACAATTCCAGAATTGCATGCTGAGACCCTAAATTTGCTTGGTACAGTAACATTTTTCAGATTCAATGGATTTGATATGCTGAACTTGATATGCTAAATGTGAATATTGATACCCAAGTTATAATAACGGTTTTTAGCAATTTAAATCTTGTACAACTGGTTTAGTAATTTTTCCAATAGCCCCTTGCCTACTTTTTCATGAAAGCAGCTGACTAGATCTGCTCTTAAATGTAAAGGCCGTTTTCATTGCATTTAGCTGAAGTATATCCCAGAGAGAAACATAATGCAGTAAAGCAACCTCCTTAACACTTATCAGGAAAAATATAACATTATCTATATGTTATGTAAAAGACTCAGTTTTGACAAAAATTTTAATTCCTCTCTTCCATAATGGATGAATACAATCACATAGGAAAACTGACGAGTAAAAATTATCCTCTGTCTTTTCTCTTGTCTGTATCATAGCAGAAATATTTAAAAGCTAATAAAGTACATTTTACATAGTAAGACTATTTTACATAGTAAATTTACATTATAAGTGTATAAGAAAGAAGAGATAGGATTTATCATTTGTAGTAGACTAAGTAATGACCTTTAAAGATATCAGATCCCAATGTCTGGAACCTGTACATATTAACTACTGGGAAAAAGGGTCTTTGCAGAAAAAGATCTTGAGATGGAGAGATTATCCTGGATCATCTAAGTGGGCCCTAAATGCAATTACAAATGTCCCTATAAGAATGAGACAGAAGGACATAGACTTAAGAGGCGTTAAGCAATTTGATCACAGAGACAGAGATTGGAGTGATGTAGCCACAAACCAAGGAATGCCAGCAACCACCAGAAGCTGGAAGAAGCGAAGAACCCTTGAGTTTCCAAAGAGAACACAGCCTGGTGACACCTTGATTTTGGATTTCTGGCCTCCAGAACAACAAGGGAATACATTTCTGTTTTCTTAAATCACCAAGTTTGTTTTCATTTGTTACAACAGCCACAGGAAACTCATATATCACTCATGACAAATTATTCTTGAACTGAATGTTTTAGGCACCTTTTGGCCTGGAGGCAGTAATTTAAACAGATGATCGTAGGAAATCCCTTAAGGATATTCAGATTAAAGGAAATCTCAAAGCAATATAGTGCTAATTCCTTATCTACTTGTTCAATTTGTCTTTGTCCTAGACTCTTGACTTGAATACCCCCAGAAACAGAGAGTTCAAACCCCTCAGTCAATACATACCACCTATGAACTGATCTGTTTTCTAGAAACTACTTGTGTGTGTGTATGTCTGTTTGTGTGTTTGTTAACAAATCTGAACTGAAACACCTCCCTGTGTTTTTTTCCTCTCATTGGTTAGTCCTTAAGAGGCACATTTAACATGTTTAATTCGTTTCCCAATTTATTGGCCCTTAATTATTTGAAAGCAGTTCCCCAAATCTTCCATTTTTGAGACTAAATGTTAGAAATTAATCATTAATTTATCATTTGATGTCAACCTTTAACTCAGTCATTCTTAAGTGGTTTATCAGGACCTCAACATCAGAATCACCTGGAAACTTAATGAAAAAGCAAACGCTTTGTCCCATCTCAGATTTACTGAATCAGAAACCAGAGGATGGGGCCTAGCAATCTGTTTTTAATAAGGCTTTGAAGTGATTCTGATATTTGCTGAAATTTAAGAGTCATTGGTTTTACCTATCTATACTACTAGCATTTTTATTATTGAGGGTCCCAAAATAAACAGAACTACAGTGTTAGGTAAAAGTAGATAATATTCAAGCTTTATGCCACAATTTTAGTTTAATTTTAAAATAAATGAAAAGGCCTTAAAATGGCATTCCCCAAATACTCAATGTTACTTGTTTCCATTGAACTTCAATTAATTTTCACTGTGTAATCTCAGAGCATATTTGAATGTGTGCAGTTCTTTCTCCAGAAAAACTTCAGTGTCTGTCCATAAAGGTAATGATCAAATCAATTAACAACACAGAAAGGGGTACTTTTGAATTTGTAGGGTGGTAGCAGGTGTACCAATGATATTACATAAATATTAACTTAGACACTTAGTAGGTTAATCAACTGATAGCTGTGAAGTTTATAGTGCTGACCTGATTATACTCAAGTAAAAAGAGGAATGTGTTACTTAAAGGAAAAATCAAACCATCCAGCTCATTCCATGACAGCGGAGTTTCATTTTGTATGTGTGTAAAATTCAATAATATTCCATTGTTGAGTTCCATCAACAAATACTCATTCAATTTTAACTCCGTTCCAGGCCTGTAAGTGTGAGGAATCATGCAGGCAATAAAATAGACAAATGTCCCTGCTGTATTATAGTGGCAAGAATATAAGTATTTATACTTATTAAGGACATACGATGTGTCAAGCATTGTTCTAAGCACATCACAAACTGTGGGGGTAAGTACTATTATTATTTCTTTAAACATATCAAGAAACAGGTGCAGAGAGATTTACTAGTTTTCCTAGCTAGTAATTGGCGAAGCTATGAATAAAACCCGTTGGGACTATGGATATCATATTCTTTGCCACTGTACTTTATTGCCTCATAATTCAGAGAATTTAAAAAATGATCTTGGTTGCGAGAATGGAAATATCATGGCCTCAGAATAGTGAACCATTAGAAGAAAAACTATCAATAAAAAATAGTCAGTAAATAATGAAGCCTTAGGTTAAAAAACTACCTCATTTTTCATGGCAGCTACCTAGTGTGGTAATGTGGATCACTTCAAGGTAGCAAGTTATAGAATACTAGTGAGGAAACATTAGTACCTTCAAAACAATATGATTTTTGTTTTGTTTTGTTTTGTTTGAGGAGAGCTCTAGTTAAAAAAAAAAAAAAAAAAAGCTATCTATATAGTTTTATTTGGAAGAACTTTGTACTTAAAGGCAGAATGATGCAAGCAAAGGCGCCAAGTGGTAAGAGCAGATTACTTAGAATCTAAGTTCCTAGGTGTTTCTTGAACTTAATCCGATTGAAAAAAAACCCCTCATTTTTAAACAACAAATCATGTTTAAAATATTAATCAAAGGCTAAGAATTCACAGGAAAATCATGGGAGGAAAGAGGATGGAGACCTCATAGGCAAGGGAGAAAGCACAGTTTGCAAAAGCCCACACTTAATTCTGTAAATGCTTCTGTGGACTTCTGATAATGAGGCCACTTCTATCCTACACCCTGAGTCGATTCAATAATGTCAGTGTTGGATTTCAAAGTTAAAGCAGATGTTTTATTCTACGGAAATGATAAGGCCAAGCTTGACAGAGTATGGAAAAACCTTGGAATAACTCAAAAAGTGACAGTGAGAACATCCTAGGAGAATATAAAGCTGATTTAGAGAGGAAGGTGGAGAAGAATAAGTAATTAAATATTAAATAAAATATTCAGTTTAATGGAAAGAAAAAATGATAACATTGAGCTCCTAACTCCAACCCTGCAGCAGTTGTTGCTGGTCTCTGGATAATACCAAGAATACAGAGACCACAGACTCAAGCCATGATGTACCTGTGAATATTTGTATTTATTTTGGGCCCTCAAGTTGCTAACATTGGTATCTTTAGCTCCCTCTTCTGAAGCAAGTATGAACAAATTTCAGATTCACTTCCCTATTTCGTTAATACTGCCTCCAGTAGCATCCCTAATATCACCACTTTAAGAAACTGCCTTCTTTACTTCTTATACAACTTATCTCTTTGACATAGCACATCATAGCAGAGTAGCTTATCTGTAAAGCACAGGATCATACAGACAGGTCTCCTCATTCACTCTGCTCCCGACCTTATCCCTCTTTTCGCACTGTGTTGTACACCAGCCCAACACATCTTATCTTCCACTGACTACTACCATGATTTTCTGCTCATCAGTGCTCCTTCTTTCACATCACACTTACACTAGCCTTCCCTGGCAACTGCATTCTCAGCTTTGATTTCCCACTGTGTTTCCTAGCACAGTACCTTGAAACTAATAGGCAAACAGCAAATATTTTTGAATAAATTAACAAACCAACAAATACACTCCCTTACCTACACCTACTTAGGAAAACTGGACAGCTTTAGAGGCAAAGACACCAAATGAGTAAGGAGCATTGTTACTGTAGCCCCCCATGCTGGTGACTAGTAAAGGGTATAAGAAAGCCATCTGCAGGGATAGAAATGCTCTCTGTTTTGTTTCGGGTGTTGGTTATGAAAGCCTATACAATTGTCAAAATTCATTAAATCTTAACATCTCTGCAGGGAATTATATCTTAATTATACATCCATTAAAAGTGAAAAAGTGAAAATCACAACACCCTGACCTCGACAACTCAGCAAGCTCATATTAAATTAGGCAGAGGTTTCCCAACTACTGGTGGTGAATTCCAGATGCACTCAGTTATTGGAGGGCATCCACAAAGCTGGAAGTAAACTAGGCATTGTCTGTAGATCAAATAAATATGTTGACATACTATAATTTTTAAAGTTTAGGAAGATTCACACTGTTGCAATCAGTTAAATAGAAATGTATATAAAATTGTTTACAGTTTATTTCTAATTTATTTTTAAAAATCAACTGATAGTAATATACAGTAGTTATATTGACATTTGTTTTACGTTACAAAGGGTTATACTGTTGAGATGCTGAGAAAGATCTATCTCAGGTAAGTACGACTGTTTTGTTAACTATACAGAATCGCATACATCAAAAGTTGCCATGTTCATCAGTGACTTTGGAGATTTGATGATTACTTGCACCCAAATATTTCAGTTTCAGAAAGGAAAACATGTTCAACTGCTTAGCAGTTTGGCAAGCTATAATTGACAGGTTTCTGGCACTAAAAGAGACAAGATGGTACGTCTTTAGAAGTTCTGACATTATTCAACATACGTTTCGCTAGCATGTGTATAAGGGAAATACTGGCAAATTGAGAAACAAACGGGAAATAATTTGTTCTTCTCGGTTATATTCTACATGGAACACGGAAGACCTGCCTTTCTCTCCCAGTTGTACTACTAATCCACTCTGCTAATGTGAACAAATTAGTTAAATTCTTTGTGATCAAATTCTTCATCTGTAAAAACACATGAGATTTAAACATTCTATGAGAGTCAAATGACTATTTTCCTATGATATTTTTCATGTGCCCTGAACTAGCCATTTGGCTAGTGCATGAGTATTACTATGTATTATCAGTAAAAGTTGTCCTGCCTCAACATTGTAATATACCATTGGAAAACAAATTGTGTTCCTGTTTCACTTTTACTTCTTTATAGCTTCATTTTAATGAGAAACATGCAATCCCTCAGCTTCTGAAAGCAGAGCCAGCATAAACTGAATCCACCAAATAAACAGAGAGGTAATACTGATGCTCATTCTGGAGGCAGTTACAGAATTGTGGATTTGGTTTGTCAAGTAAGATATTTTAAGTGCTATTATCACATTTCCCAAGTTGAATAAGCTGAAAGAAACTTAATCCCAAAGGAGGGAAAAACAGCTGCACCAAACAATTTATTTAGACAATCATTAGGTCTTTGTGCACTGTTTATTCTAAATAAATTTGAATAAAAACATTGTTTTAATAATTGTACTTGTTTTAATAAAATGAGGAGCTTATTTTTTCTTTATTTATAACTTAAAAATAGCAAGATAAAGAAGCTTTCTTTTCTGTTTTCTAAAGATGAAAAAGTCTAAGGGAAAATTGTCCTCACAATTAAATATTCTGTAAGTGTAGTTTTTAAAAATGTACAAGTATATAGCAAAAGTTTATTTTGCTAAAAATATGTGCAATACATATGTGCATAAAAGGTAACTGATTTATTTTAAACATAAATTGCCATGTTGTTAATGGTTAAATTCAAGACAGATGATAATACATTCTAAATTTTCTAGATTGAAAATAAAGAGAAGGTAAGTTACCAGATATTTGTTTCATATACTCTAAAACTACCTCTGAAGAGCTTAAAGATCATAATATATTTTAATTGGATTTAGAATATCAAGTACTAGAATTATCCTTCCTCTTGGCTTTATAGAAAAAATTTAACAATTTTATTATATTAGGAAGTATTTTCTTGTTGTATCAAGATTTACATGTTTATTTAAATGTTTAGGGAATATTTGTATAATGTCCTAAATGAAGCTTGTTTCGAGAAAATGTTTTTGACTAAGAAAATTTGATGATAGTACTGATATTACCTATTTAAAGGTAATGGGCATACTTCATAGAAAAATGATTATCACAGCTCATCTGCCATAATCTTTAGAAAGCTAAATATCAAATGCCAAATAAATCATCTTCAGATAAATTGAGAATCAACTAGTTCTTATTATGCAATGTTTGAATTTATCTGGCAGAAAGAAATGTAATTGGCCCAGAGTAATTTTTCTTAGCATCAGTCTTGGGTTGTGTCTGCAAAACACACTTGATGTGGAGTTATAAAAATTATAACGTCACTCACAATAATACGGACTATCTCCATAGTTATTTTCTGTTGCTTCTCCAGGGCTCTAGGATCTCCAGCTGTCCCTGGTTCCTCAGCATCTTAACGTCTCTTTTTAAATTTTCTCTAGCATTGCCTACATGTCATCGATTTTTCTTTGGAATCTGATTTCAGAGTTTCTTCTGCTTCTTGCGTAGATCCTGATTGACACAGTGGAGCATCTCACCGGAGGAATATAATTTTACAAACATAGGCGGGACTTTCAGGAGGGAGGCTAAATCTGGGCACTAGATTTCAGAAGCATGACATATAGTGGGAGGTGAAGTCAAGAGAATAATTTTAATGACCCAGGTGGAGCAGGTAGAGTAGGTTAAAAGGCCAAAGAAAGAAGATATAGAGAAGAGACTAAAAAAACAAAAAACAAAAATAATCATGGCATGAAGAGAATTACTAGAAAGTGCCACTTAAATGAAGAGCAGGGGGTTACAAATAGGAGAGAATTATCAAAAGTTATAAATAATAAAGAAAGAGCAAACTGTATACATGTTCAAAAACAATCAGCAAATCGGATGAGTAACATGTTTCTTTTTATTGCCAGAAGGTTTCAAGAAAACTAAAACTCTGGAAAACGTAATTTATACAATAAAGTGGGTAAAAAGCAAAGTTAAAAATAATAATCTTTTGTAAGTCCTGGTGTTTGTGGGAAGAAGATAGGTAGAGTACTGGGCTTGTAGTAACTAATAGAAAAATAGTATTTGGTGGGAAATAAAGGATAAACATTTTAGGGAACACAATTCATTGTACAAATTTTCAATTTATTTTCTTTTTTTGTGTAGTATGAGGGTCTCACTATGTTGCCCAGGCTGTTCTCAATCAAACTCCAGGGCTCAAGTGATGCCTCAGCCTGTTTTCCAAGTAGTTGAAATTATAGGAGTGTGCCACAGAACTTGGCTCTTTCTGTCTATTTCTGATATTAAAGACCAGGGATATATATATGCTCTCAGTCCAGCATATCTTAATCAAAAACCCCTTATTTGGGAAAAAATACCTTTGGCTAACCCAGCTTCAAATGCTGCGATATTTGACTATAGAGCCTCAGAAACCGTAATAATCTATTTTAAAATATATCCAAAAATTATACCCCTGGAATAAGTAACATTCCCTTAATTCAACATGATGATGTTGACATTTTTGATCTCATAACATGGGTCAACAGCCTCACAAATCTATGACAAGTGTTCACAGGCTTCTTCACACACACATGAATGCACAGAAATGCAAAATACTGTCGGGCTCTTCCAACCTGTCAGGAAAGCACTCCCTTTATTTTAATCAGGCTTTTGTCTGGCCCAGGAGACCTATTTGATGCTGTCATCTAGACTGGTACAGACCTTCCAGAAGTCTTGTTCATGTTCTAAATAAGTCAACTGACAATTTTTTATCAACATCTGTGACTTCTTTGCACTAAAATATCTTGAGATATTTATGTAAAATGTGTATGACCAGGCTGTTTCCCAGATCATCTGAATTAAAAATTATTTTGATGGGAGCAAGAATCTTCACTTTAATGAGGTTCTTGGTATATTTGTGTGCACAAAAAAATTCTGAGAAATATTGCCCTCGGCTAGATACAAGCGTAGACGAATGAAGTACCTGGGAACCCTTGTTTGACTAGCAGTTGATTCCTTCTTTAGTAGACCCTGACGTATTTTGTTTCCTTTGAATAAAACTTCTATTAAATTATGTCAAATTAAACCTAAATTAAGCAAACACCAGTTATAAATTGTCATTAAACTAAAAAGTAAAAATACCCTGCTATCCAGGAAACAGGATACAAGTTATGAAAGAATGGCTTGTTTTAGTCTCAAATCTCTCTCTTCTGTGGCTGTATTCCTGACATCACTTTTGGCAGTGTAACAAGTACAGCTAGAGGAGACAACACAACTGTGACAATTACCGGTGGAGCAAATGGAAAGACTCTAATGTGTTAGCATTATTCAGCAGGCATCTGGTTTTTTAAAATTCCTAGATATGAAGGTTCCTGGGGACTCTTCTACAGACCACAGATATGAATACCATGAAGGTAAAATGCTGAAACAGAATTATTTTAGTGATTAGTGACAATAGCAAAATGTCTTTAAAACAATAACTCTTTTACTAACAGTACAATAAACAAATGTCACCGCTAAAAGTTAAATATTTGTACATTTAGGAATAGTTAGGTAGCTCTAACTGATGAATGCACTATTAGTTTTATTACTTATCTTTATGGTTGTCAGGGTCCATTTACTTGAATAATACATATAAGCAGAGTGTGCTGATTCTAATAAACGTATCTGCGGCTTCAATGCCATGTGCGAACCATCTGAGCTACTCTTTACAGTTGATGTTAACCGGAAAACCTTAATAAAATAAAAGCATATTATTTTTACAGTTACTTATAGTTTATTCATTTTGAAACACATTCTGCCCTTAAATACTTGCATGCCCATCTTGTTGAAGATAATGGGATTTGTCTTGGGTAATAAAAGTCAGAATATGGCTAAATAGGCATTATGGAATTTATACCAATTTATAAGCATTTATCTTCATTACTGTATAATGTGAAGACAATTTGGCTTTCTGTGATCAGTTTTTGCCTTGCCTCTCCAGATTTTTTTTTTTTTTTTACAAAATATAAATATGGTACATAGAGTATAAATTGATACAATGTATCTGAACAATAATTAACTCCATTATTGCTGTGCCATCTGCCCTTTTCATGTACCATCATTTCAACTAAGCACTTATAATAGTGTTCAAGATGTCTAGAGTGTCTGAAGTTAAGTTATCAGAGCAAAATTTGTGGTTTAATAAGCAATGCCAGTGGAAGAGAGCCCTGGGTGCTAATTGGGCAAGGCCTCTCCTTTTCCCACTTCCTTTCTACTCCCTTTGGAATAGTGCACAACAATCTGTGAAAAATGAATGTACGCACAGTGGAGCAGAGTGCCTCGAACATCCTTCTGTGAATTCCCAACCCACAGGCCTCACTTTTTCTTTTATGCACCTCTCTCTACTGTATTAGTCTATCACCGTCTGGTTCACCTTTACAATAAAGACAATTCTCCCGAGAGAAATTGTCTTTCTCACCAGAAATGATACCAGCCCATATCATACACATAAGAGAAACGATGGCTTTAGTACATTAGCCATACACAACATTTTAGCTGGTTAATGCTTTCTGGCTACTTTTTTCTCAAGAAATATTTCATCAACGATTTTTTAATGTTTGCTGCATTTTTAGGCTTTTTTCAATCTGTTGTCGCCCTTCTACTTACCAAGTTTATTTATTTATACTCTTCTTCTCTCTATTTATGCCTTCCAAAATTATTATTTAATATTACTGAGAGAATTTAAATTAAAAGTAAGGAGGGACTGACATTCTTCTGGTTAAATGTCAAATGTATAAATATATGACCTTTGTCTTTATGTGTTAATGTAAGGTAATTTTAAAAGTATTGTAGTCAAGTTCAACTGACAGACTATCTGTCAACACTCTGCAAGGGAAATCAAGGCCTACATATTCTACATTAATCATCTGTAACCTGGTACTGAAATATGGAAGATTTTCAGGAGCTACCTTGTATTTGAACTGCTTTGTTCGAGTTTTGTTTTGGCATTTAGGGAAACTGAGGCTTGTTTAAGTCTTTTAGTCTTCTTTTGCCTAGAAACCAATGTTCCACTTTTGTGGATAATAAGAATCAAACATCTTTAACTTAAAAGCAGGCCTTGTTCTCACAACAATGTGAAATAGAAAATGATTGCCTTTGGCTTCCTGTCCCCTAGGGGGCTTCATGTTTTCTTGGCATTATTCTGTGTCCTGTAGAAAACCGCTACCAGGAAAGGAGCTAAAATTGATGCACCTGGAGCAATAAGTGATGCATCTAATCAAATGACTTTTATTATTCTGCAACAACTTGCGAGCTTCACACTGATTATGATCTGAATCATCACTAATAAGAAGACAGTTATTTTTATTTTGGAGTGAAATATATCTCACTTCAAAAAAATGTAATTCGGCTAGTGAGCTAGATCGGCTCCACTCCTTACTAACAAAGAAGGCTACATATACATACTATGTATGTGCAATTCCATCTGCAATCAAAAGCAGGTGATATTTCACTTGATGCTCACAGTCGTGTTCCTACTTGTAGCTACAAGATGAACAGAGATATCCATATTCTTACTGTGACGTAGTACTTCCTTCGCATTTAGGAGAAAGTTGATAGAGAATTCTGGCAAAATTCTCATGCCAGAATAAATGTATTTTCTAAAAAATGCATTGTTCTATTTTTTCAAGACAGTGTCTTTTTTTTCAGGGCTAAATATTTTTATCTGAATGTAGGTAATGTTAATATCATCAGAATAGACCCATTTATAGATTAATAAATCCATCTCTTCTCAATAGCCTCTTTGCTTCTTCTGTGGAGCAAACTGTTCTAAAATATGTTTATAAATCAATATTTAGGGATCAGACTTAGAATGAAGTGAAAACTTTATTTTATTTTATTTTTGATACTGAGTTTTGCTCTTGTCACCCGGGCAGGAGGCCAATGGCACAGTCTTGGCTAATTGCAACCTCTGCCTCCTGGGTTCAAGCAATTCTCCTGCGCCTGCCTCAGCCTGTTGAGTAGGTGGGATTACAAGCACCCATCGTCACGCCCAGCTAGTTTTTGTATTTTTAGTAGAGACGTGGTTTCACCATGTTGGCCAGGCTGGTCTCCAATTCCTGACCTCAGATGATCCACCGACCTCAATCTTCCAGAGTATTGGGATTATGGACGTGAATTACTGCATTTTTAATGGTAAAATGGCTACATATTTTAATATGTAAGTATAAATATCTTTGAGCTGGACATGATGGCTCACGCCTGTAATCCCTGCACTTTGGGAGGTCAAGGCAGGTGGATCATTTGAACCCATGAGTTTGAGACCAGCCTGGGCAACATGACAAAACCCTGTGTATATAAACAATATGAAAAAATTATCCAGGCATGGTGCATGTGCTTGGAGCCCCAGCTACTTGGGAGGCATTTGAGCCTGGGAAGTTGGGGCTGCAGTGAGCTGTGATTGCACCACTGTGCTTCAACTTGATCAACAGAGTAAGACCCTGTATTATCCCCCACCCCACACAAAAAGAACAAACATCTTTGAACGAAATATCTGCTTTTCTCTAGAATAATACATACCCTTTAAATATATATGTATATGTATATATTTCACCCATATTAATCTATTTTATTATACCATTGGTTAAATATATAAAAATGCCTATTTTACTAAGAAGAAATATTCTGAGAAACTAGAATTAAATTTAACTTTACAGTTACACTGTCTTTATTCAGGATAAATATTTATTTTGTATGCTTCAGGATATCATTGATAACT
This sequence comes from Piliocolobus tephrosceles, assembly GCF_002776525.5. Classification (NCBI taxonomy): domain Eukaryota; kingdom Metazoa; phylum Chordata; class Mammalia; order Primates; family Cercopithecidae; genus Piliocolobus; species Piliocolobus tephrosceles. Next base: position 79,899,178 of record NC_045438.1, on the reverse strand, counting down.
CAAAATGATGGTTCTTGACTACTAGTAATATGCACTCAATATCAACACCTGTAAAGAAGTCAAGATAGTTTCTAAAATGAAGAGTTTATAAAGACCTTCCTTTTTAAGAACCGTTAATTTGTAATCTTGAATATTCTTTTAGAAGCATTAATTGTCAAGATGTTGAAAAAAACTGTTTTACATAATGTTGCTGCCTATTCTGGAGGAGCAACTTAAAATCAGCATTATTTCCTTAAGTAGCTATTCATTTTTTAAACGATTAACTATTTAATAAACATCGTGAATTTTTTCGATGCCAGAGGACACTTACAGTAGTTCATAGTCTCTATTCTAACCAGAAATATCTTTAATTCAGACAGGGCAAAAGGTAACTTCAAAGATAATGCATATATTAGGAAAATTTTACAAGTGCTTAAGTGATTATTTAACCTGATTCATTGTCATGATCGTATTATAAATAGATTATACAATGAATTAAACTTAATAAGTAAAACTAGTAAAGTCTCTTTTACAAATTACAATTAGTGGCCTTAAATTTGAAATAGCGTTTGTGGTTCACACCTATAATAAACCAGGCAGCAATGAAACACTGCTACAAATTGATGCTAAAGTCTACGCCATCAGTATGAAAATTCTCCCCGTGTGTTAATGGTAACTCTTTCATTACCTTCCCGACAATTTCAGTTTCAGTGGTTTCTCATGTGTAAGACAATTTCCACTGTCAGAGGCAGGCAGAATTCTTGGTTATCCCATTCCTCCTTGTGAATCTGATTCAAGCTCCAGGAACAGTTGTAAATTTTACCTTTTACATGAATTTTTTTTTTAAATCTCCAGTTCTTATCTCTCTCTATATTTTTCCAGAGTCCACAGTGTTAACATTTATACATCTTCCTTTAGCCTCAATTTTATGTCAGTCAGTGTTAGATGTAAATATATAACTAGTATACAAACTAAGTTGTAAAGTAACTTTATAATCTAGTTTATACTATTTTGGAAGAGTGTAAATTTTCCATCTCAGATTTCAATTGCTTCCACATTTCCTAGTGCCATGTTGCAATACTCTTACTTTGACTAACAAACATTAGAGTTGTAGTGATCAAGGCATTTTAAATATTAGAAGAACAAATAATATTCATTTGTACATCAAAATTTATATTCTTGTGACTTCTAGGTTCTAAAAAAATACAATAAATTTCTAGGCTTTCTATTTTATCAGCAAAAACATCTTCATTTCCTTAGATTCTTCCTTTTCCGATTTTTAGAGCATCATCCTACTTGGATTTATGTTACTTCTTTCAATTGTCTCCTAAAATATGTCTGGGAGAACTGAACGGAGATTCCAAATGTGGTTGCCAAGAACTGTGAAGAGTGATATTTCACCCTAATTGTAAGCTGAAACTTAGCCTGCCATAGTATCTTGGGTGCTAGCAGAAGACACGAGCCTCCTATACAAGAGACAATGGACTTTATTCCTCACTGCAAAATGAGCAGTTGAGCTTTATATTTTTGTCAATCTCCCTTGTGCGCAAAGTCAAACAATGGTGATGGCAAGTGGCCCAAGTAGATGCCAAGTAGGCAGAGAGATTTTTGTTACAGGTAAGAAACACCAAACCTAGGAAACACCAATTTTTATATTGGGCTGCAAGTGAACTTTTCACTGGAGGGAGACATCCTTCTTATATTGGACAGAGAATAAATCTTCCCTCTGCTGCTGAAGAAGACACTATCTTTATCTACCAAGACTCTTTGCTATGCAAACGTCCTTGAAAAGATAGTAGAGAAAAAAAAAGCTGTCAGTTAGAAATCTGCCAAATAGAAATTCAATAATGTAATTGCATTTAGACCCAATAAAAAATTTCTCATTAGATCCATACAATTACACAATGTTCAGTTTTTCAAAAGACCGTGTCCTAGCTAGAGTAGCAGATACATACAGTTTGTTTTCCAGCATGTGCCACACCAGTCAGTCGTCTCCCAAAAGTCTAATCCTGTAGCATTGAATAAAGGAGCATTCACTCTTTGACCAGAAGATTTCATGGGACCATAGTAGGACATTTGGGTCATCATATGGGAAGAGTTTTATTTTTAAATTTTTTTACAATGATTATAGATCATTTTAATCGTTTATATTTCTTTCATTGTCTGATGCCTTCAGAACCATGGCAGCACACAGATTACTTTAACATTTAAAAATAACAACAATAAATTATATGTAGAATAATGTTTCAATTAAGCTCTTAAATTAGCATATGGATTAATAGAAAGTTGTAGGAATGAAAAACACATGCCCCTGGAGTGTTAAACAGTCTGCTCCAAAGCAGGGATATTTCTACTTTGAAATAGTTCAAGTAAAATTTTACGTCTCAAAAACTTTCACAACATGCTTTGGACTTGATTGCTTTGTCAAATGTCTACAATCTTGTGAAAATATTCCCTGATATTTAATTAACTGAAACCTTCTTCTCTTCAGATATAACCTCAATTATAATTAAAAATGCATGTGTCAACATTTCTAATTAGTAGTGGTAATTAATATTTATTGAGGGTGCACAGGGCAGGTGGTGATGTTCTAGACCCTTGAGTAGCATGAGCAGAATTTCAGAGAAAAATACATTATGACTGCATATATATGGCAAGGCGCACTCACAGGGTTTGGAAATTAAAGGATGAGGAGTTAGTTTAGTAACTGTCATGTCGCTCCAAATATGTCATGATTTGACAATAGAGAAGCAAGCCAGGATGAAAACGATATGGCCAACATTTTACCCTCTTAAATTTGTATTTCACTTCTTGCAATTTGATTATCTAAAGCCTAGAACTAATTAAGATTTATAACAAACTCATTGAGGCAGCTGTTTGGAAAAGAAAATGATGATTTTGGAAAAGCATCAACTACAAATAGGATTGATTATTTGTTTGAAAAATCAACAAACACTATGAATACAGAAAATGCTGAAATAAGTAAGCTATAATGGCAAACTGTATAGGTTCAATAATGGTATGTTTATACTGAGTCTTAATATCCTGTGATCATTGTCTGACGTTTCACCCTGGAGATGTTTATACTATGAAGTACTTTGAAGTTTCATGCATGAAAAAGTACTCTGATGCTCTTTAGTTTTATTAAAATTTGAATAAAAAAAAACAGAGCCAAGAGCAACAATTATTAATATAAACCACAGAATTTATATTCAAAACAAAATTTGATGATAATATAGCACAAAAGCTAACAAGATAGGCTGGAATAAAACAAGGTACAATATTGTATTTAGGTCCAAAGATTAAACAAATAGTATTATATATCAAAACAAGTTTAATTTTAATCATTTGAGAATGCATTTTAAAGCACAAAAGTATTTGAAATGATAACGGAATAGTTTTGTGTACTCTGTAGTTAAAAGGGATATAAATAGAAGGGATAGTTTAAATGACACCAGAATCAGGATAATTTTTAAAAATCATAAACTTGAACACTTTAAAATTACATAGACATACATTACGTATGTATAATGCATGTATATACAAACACTATATATACTTGTAATTAAGAACCGTGAAAAGCAAGTGACAAAAAGCAAACCTAGGAAAATATGAAATACCAAACTTACCCTTAAAATTCTATCGTTATTTCTAAAGAAAAATAGTAACACTGAAATAAGAAAAAATAAACAAGTGGAATTCATGGTAATTCACAAAAGAAAAATACAAAAATGAACAATAAGCATACAAAAAATGTATTTACAGTCAATTAAAACTGAAGAAATAGAAAATCCAACTTAAAATAGCAATGAGGTTTTTTTGACCTAATACATTAGTACATGTTTAAAATGTTTCAAATTTTGTTTTCATGTGTTGAGAACCTGCCATATTTATATGCTGTTGATGGGAAGCTGAAAATTAGTACCATCTTTTTGGTGAACATTTGAGTCTATGTATCATTTACACTTCTATGTATTTCTCTGAAGAGTTAATCAGCAACTAGCCAAAGTTGAAGTGACAAGAACTGGAGTATTTAGTGCCCTGAATAGCAAAAACCTAAAAACAATCAAAATGTTAGTTATGAAGTACTCATTCACTAGCATAATATGCAACCATATTAAATATTTAAGTTATAATGCATTGATATGGAATATCAATGATATGGAATATAATGCATTGATATGGAATATCAATGTTTTTCACATTAAGTGTGAAAAACAGATTACAGAAAAATATATAGAGCAAAACCTAAGCAGTGTTTTTCAAAGCATGTTAGTGGAATATAACTTCCACAGAAAAGAGTTATGTAATCTGTATAATCAAATGGTTTGGAAAATGATGCATATTTTATCCTTTTTTTTAGAGAGTCACAAGGCATATGAGTATATTACAGGCACTGAAAAATTTGGCCACAAAACAATTTTGTTTAGCCCAAATTGCTTGCTAAAATTATTTTGGTTTTTTTTTTTTTGCATAATTCCTTGGAATGTGTCTGGTCTGGTACTCCTATTTCACTTTGGAAAATGTTGCTGTGCATGTGTAGAAATAAAAATCTGTCAAGGGAGATACCAAATTAACAATGGTCACCCTAGAGAATGAGAAATTTAGAAACTTTAATGTTCTAGTTTATACATTTCTCACATTGTACCATATTTGTTTTTTTTTTTTAACTTGGGTAATTAGAAAAATAAGTTTAAAAGGAATGAGTGCGTGAAAATGAACAGAAGTGCAGGCTTCTGGTTTAAATAGCACCTTCCACATAGCCTTGTAGACTCCCTGCTTAAATATCTAATAAACTTTTCAAAAACTTACCAACTTACAGAACATCTAAAACTACACCTTACAGAAATATTATAATCAGAATCTTTGGAGTATTTACCCTAACCCTAAAGTCATGGGCCTGAATATAGAAAATACATTCATGTTTCATTTTATGAAATATAATGACACTGTCAGCCTCAAAAATGGTATTAATTTTGTTTCTTTACCATTGCATAGTTTCAGTCCCAGAGTCCCAGCTTTGATACCAACGAAATGCTGCCATTTCCTATAGCATGCTTTTGGAATGGCCAGAGCAGTGATCATGTGCTGCATCTATCTCCTGTAATTTTTAAATCCATCTGGACATGGCAAATTTCTGGAAACAAAGGTCAGAAATGAAGTTAGCCAGTGGTGATTGCATCCAGTCTAAGGTGTCGTTTCCACCAGTAATGTGTGATGGTCTGAAAGAAGAAGGCCAAGTTACTGAGAGTCCACATTGTATGAATTAAAGATGATCAAGGATGCCATAGTTCAGAGAATCCAAAAAACAAATAATGAGGATAATAGAAAAGATACACTCAGTTTAGCAGAGGCACAGGAAAACTGCCAACTGAGCTGGTTGCTACATTAATCTGCCATGCTCCTTTTCTCCTGCTAGTGGTTAACCTAAAAAGAGACACTGAGGAAGGTAAAAGGCATGCCATACCCCTTTCATTTACCAAATGTGGGGCCTATGAATGAAATAAATAAACATGGGACCTTTGAAAGGGAAAAGAGAACATCAACTTTGTGTTTTTCCACTTACCTTTTAGGATGGTGCAGGAACTATAAGAAAACTTTCACATCTACTTCCTACCTTCCTTTCTTCACATGAAGTGAAGAAAGTCAGCCATAATGAGAAAAGAAAGATGAGATAAACATGTCAAAAACGTCTGCCTCAACTATAGCAAAACAAATGGAAATGGAGGAAAATGAAGCTGGTTAAGATGAAGTAAAATTTTCAGGAATCCTAAGCTGTGGGAGTGAGAGACTCCATTGCATATGACAGAGGGCAGCAATAACACTGCACACGTTCTTCCACTGAACACATAGAGCTTGACTCTGATGTACAATAGGCCCTATTCTGGATGTTGAGGACACAAGGATAAGCAAAGTGAATTCTGTTTAAAATTATGACGTGGAATATATAAGGAACTTCTAAAATGCAGACAAAAGCCACAGAGGTAAAAACTCAAAGGCAAATCATAGATATGTGGGCAAGAAAAGGTGAACCAAAAAAGAAAGGATGATAGATCTTCAAAAGGTGGGGGTGAGGGTGAATGTGAAACAATTCCCTCAGGAAACAGAGTCAGTCATCCAAGAAACAAGGTATATTTTCTTTGGATTAAAAATAATAATACATATAAGGGTTTAATATTCCACCAGAAAATAAAAAAATTCAAGGATGAAGAGATGCATTATATGGCAAGCATTTCCTCAAACTTCAGATCATTTCAAGGACACCCTCTCTTATTATAATATCTCATCAACTCTTACCAGCACAATAAAACAAAAAACATAAAAGTAGCACAGAAATTGAAAGAAGTTTATAAAACATTATTCTTTGTAAATTATTTTATTTTTTTCCTGAGGCACGGGAGACTCAACTGGAAAATAAAAAAATCATTAGGATCACTAATTAAAGTGGCTAGTCACAAAATAAATATACACTATCAAGAGTTTTCTTAATTTCCTTACAAGCCAGCAATAATTTTTGATAATTTTTACCAAAGGGATTTAATCCACAATAATGATAACAATGCAAGCACAGTAAATTCATTTTGTTTTGTTACTATTTATCATATGTATCTAATAATAGTGAAAAGCTAGTATTAATCAATGTACCCAGAACTATTATTTAGCCACAAATACCCGTTTTTGAAAAACTTATTATAGGCTGAGCGTGGTGACTCACGCCTGTAATCCCAGCACTTTGGGAGGCTGAGGCGGGTGGATCACCAGGTCAAGATATCAAGATCATACTGGCCAAAATGGTGAAACTCTGTCTCTACTAAAAATACAAAAGATTAGTCAGTCATAGTGGTAGGCGCCTGTAATCCGAGCTACATGGGAGGCTGAGGCAGGAGGGAGGCAGGAGGGAGGCAGAGGTTGCCGTGAGCTGAGATTGCGCCATTGCACTCCAGACTGGGCAAAAAGAGTGAAACTCTGTCTCAAAACCAAAACAAAACAAAACAAAAAACAAGAAAATAAAAACTTATGATAATATAGCCCAATAGACCAATATTACTTAATAATAAAACAAGTATATCACGCGTTTTATATTCTGTCATATAAATTTATAAAACATACGTTCATAGAAAAAATGAAAAGCTTTCCATCTTAAATGGTGAGATTAAAGGCCTTTTTTATATTTCTTAACAGTAATCATGTTCTACTTCAGAAAAATGTGTTATTTTAAAGAAAAGGCTTATGTACTTCTAGAAATGGAAAAGATGGGACTTGGAGTTAAGTAGCTATAAAAAACATTTTTGTTTTAATTAAGTAGTAACCAACAATCATTCAGTAGCAAATAGTCTATTGTGGCCCTTTTAATGCTAACAATTCTTTAATAGAAACACAATTGTGCTGATCATAAAAAGTAATAACTCCAATAACTTGGCTCTGGTGACAGTATTGTGGAGTGTGATCATCCGAATATCATGAATTTAGAGTCATTTTGACAAATGAACTGCATGTTCACTGATAACCTTGATGGATAATAAAGTATATGACAACTATGTTCTTGAAGGAGTAGCTGGTGAAATACAGTATTTACCCAAAAAAAATCCCTGGAAATATTCAAGAAATATTAAAAGAACTAGCTGGAAATGTTTAAAGAATATCAAAGTTCAGAGAGGGGAAAAAGTCATTTGGCTTTGGCTATGTATTAGTCAGGCCTCTCCAGAGAAATAGGATCTAGGAACTAGTGTATCTGAAATTGGTTCCTTCTTGTGGGTTCTTGGTCTAGCTGACTTCAAGAATGACGCCTCCCAGTGAATATTACAGTTCTTAAGGATGGTGTGTCCAGAGTTTGTTCCTTTAGATGTTCAGATGTGTCCGGAGTTTCTTCCTTTGGGTGAATTTGTGGTCTCGCTTGACTTCAGGAGTGAAGCTACAGACCTTCGTGGTGAGTGTTACAGCTCATAAAAGTAATGCGGACCCACAGAGTGAGCAGCAGCAAGATTTATTGTGAAGAGCAAAAGAACAAAGCTCCCACAGCGTGTAAAGGAACCTGAGCAGGTTGCACCTGCTGGCTTGGGTAGCCAACTTTCATTCCCTTATTTGGCCCCACCCATGTCCTGTTGATTGGTTCATTTTACAGAGCAATGATTGGTCCATTTTGCAGAGTGCTGATTGGTGCATTTACAAAGTTAGCTAGACACAGAGCACTGATCCGTGCATTTTTACAGAGTGCTGATTGGTGTGTTTACAAACCTGTAGCTAGATAGAAAAGTTCTCCAAGTCCCCACCTGGCCCAGAAGCCCAGCCAGCTTCACCTCCCACTAGGAGTGCTAAAAGCAGAAGGTGGTCATCCCCACTGACGCAGTCAGGCAAGAGTGTAATTCCTCCCTTCCTCCCACTTTCTCTTCTATTCAGGCCCTCAGTGTATTGGATGATGCCCAGCCACACTGGTGGGGGCCAACTACATAGTTCAGTTCCCATCTCAAATGATAATCTCCTTCAGAAACACCCTCACAGACCCAGAAATAATGTTTAACCAGACATCTGGGCACTAGTCAGTTGAACCTTAAAACTCACTATTACAGTCTATATTTTTGTATTATACCTAAGTTTGTGCATATGTTCTTCTAGGAGTTAGCTAAAACACTGATGAGGACTACCATAGCTTAAAACAAGTTTTGAAACCGTATAGTTAGGACGACAAAGACATCAACCATAGCCATTTCTAGCACAGTTCTCCTCCCGATATAGAGAAAATTGTTGAAGTAGAAAGTCTGTCTTCCTGATCTATAACATGATTATGTGTTGGTATGTAGTTATTAATTTATTATGTGCTAAATAATTTCAGACTTAGGAATAAATCCCTTCAAGTCTAATTTGGCTGTTTGGGTATCCTTAAACAAATATAAATCTCCTCTCTGAATGTCATACTAAGAAGCAATTTTAATTCTAAATTATTTGTGTTAGGGTAGGATGGTTTTATAAGGTTTTAGCTTCATAAAACATATACTCCTATACATATATATTCAACTTCTTATTCTTGTTTTCACTTCTTTCTTATGTATCTCGATGCTGGTTTTTCTTCTTGTGTAGCGTTAGAAATAGATCAAAATCTTTGCTTTTAAGAACTATTGCAATAAAATCTAATACACTCCAGTTTTTCCCCAGTGTTTAGCCATGAAGAGATTAAATTTGCTAGAGTTTTGTGAGACTTTTATTCTTGAAATATGTAACTTGTTCAGTGGACCACTTACTAAGTAGAAAATTATCTTTTGAATATATAAAGAATGTATAAATTGAGAACATATCAATTCTGTTCCAATAAAAAATACAGTCTGTGACAAAGGGACAACAAATAAACAATCAATTTACAATTCATATGTGTGAATTGCATTAATCATGAAATATTATGTTTGATTTATTTTAATTAATTCTAACCTTTAAGGGCATAATATAAGATATATAATAGCTCAGTATTATTTTCCCGAATACCAAATTAGCAATATTTGGAACTAATTTTAAAAGATGTTCCTTATTAACTAAACTAGAGAATAATTGATTTCAGTTATATTTTTCCTTGGGGATTTACAGAAATTGTCTTTAGAGAATTTAATCCATGAAAACTATGATGATAATATGTTAGAACATATTCATTAAATTCTGGTTTGACTTTAAATGTTTCAACTAGTTGCCCTTCAAAATTTCTCATCAACTATTCCATAGTAGACTAAATTCAAATAGGAATGTGATACAAATTTCAATAATCTCTTGTTCATGGCACCAGGAGGCATAAATGAAAATTTAAATTGAAAAAGATCTAACTGGGGGCAGGGGCAGTAAAATGTACAGAACATTTACTGTGCACGGACATATAAGACTGGATGATGGCCAAATCAGAAAAGACACCAATTCTAACCTACCTGTGCCCTCCAACCAGAGTAACTGGTATAGCAGCAGACCTACTTTTACACTATATTTTCATATTGGCAAACTCTTCCTACAGCAACACATAGTAAAGAAACATAGTACATCTGTTTATATAGCACATAGCAACATACACTACAGCAACATATTGTACAGACAAACAAGTTAACTTGAAGCTCATGAGTATTAAACGAGAGGATTAAATAGAGGGTGGGTACAGAAAGGGAAACTAGGGGGCTGCTTACTAAGGATGAATATCCAAATGGTGCCTGTTTAGTCAAGAGTTCAACATCAAAATATCTTATAATGTTGATATTGTTGTAGCATTCTGTTTCTTTCATGGTTTTCTGTCTTTTATTTGTTTAGTAGGCTTTATCAATAAAATATTGTGACTAAGTCATTTTCGTCTTTCTCTTCATTGTTTCTACAAAGAGGTTGTAAATTTCGTTGCAACAGAAGAAAAAAAAAAATCAACATAGCCATTGTAAATTCCAAAGTAAATGGCTCCAAAAACATATGCGATTCAGTTTCTTAGGTGCTACTGTATTACATCTGCAGAGAGAAATAAGAACCTAAATGAGAATTAGCAAATTATTTCTTCAAGGTTTAAAATCATTAAATAATGAGAGCAAAGATGTAATTTATCTGAGCCAACAATCAACAAGTAGTAATAATTGGTGAAGATGCTTTAGCAGCAAAAGAGTGAAGCAAATGCACTATTTTTGTGTGTGTGAGGCGGTATTTTCATTGATTAAAACAAATACATACATCCAAACATTTGACTTGATATCTTCCACAATCACAGTTTCTAAAATGTCTTCAAACCATGTCACTTTTATCACATTAATTTGAAATAGCTACATTCTAGATAAAACCAGCCTTGCTTTTTTTTGCTTTTTTGTTTTTTGTTTTTGTCTTCTACAACCTTGCTACTCAAAATACTGTAGGTATATTAATTAGAAGTGTAAAAGTGCAGAATTTCAGGTCCCAAACAGATCGACTGAATAGATCCTTAATTTTAACAAATCCACAAGTGATTCAAATATACATTAGATTGAGAAAGACTCAAATTAGAAAAACTGTTCAACAATACCATTAAATTTTTACAGAGAAGTCTAAAAACGTAAAGGTTGTTGATATGAACAAGAGACAGGAAAACACTGTATAGAAGAGGGTGGTTCCTCAGCAAAGGCCCCACTCTCAAGTCTGAAGACCCGTGGCCCTGTAAAAAACAGGCATTCCTGTTTTTGCACCCAAAGAGTTGCCTTTTGGCCCACTATGTCTCCTATCCTGCACCCATATAAACCACGAACCCTAGACTCCAGAAGCAGACCAGCAAGTCAGCAGATCAGCAGATGGACGGACATGAATGGAGTGCAGAATGACACGGCAGAAAAAGAGAGAAGAGAAGGAACAGTCAAATGCCTAGAGGAGTTTGGCTGGGGCTGGTTGGAGAGGAATCCGCAGCTGGGCAGCCTGACTCCAGGGGAAGATCACCTCACCACTCCATCCCTACATTCCAGCTCCCCATCCACCCCATGAAAGCCACCTCCATTACTCAATAAAACCTTGCATTCAACCTTCAAGCCTGTGGGTGACCCGATTTTTCTCGGAAGCTGGGATACAGCTTCTCAGGATACAGAAAACTGTCACACTGGCCCTTGCAGAAAGGCATAGGGTCCATTGATTTGAGTCACACTGGAGCCTTCTGTGGACAGCAAAGCTGAAAGAGTTTTGTAACACCAGGGTTGCAGACACCCACACCTAAACACTGCTGCGGGATTGGAGCCCAAAGCACTCGCTCCAGCCTCTGCATCTGCCTGTTTGCATGCTACCTGTACTACAAGGGTTTGAGTAGCGGGGATACCTAACAGGCCAGCCACACCCCTCTTGCACATCCTGTGAGGGGCATCAGGGAACGCTCCTGTTTCACTGTCACCATTTATATGTTACATTCAAAATTATTTTTTCAAAATAAATTAATATTCTTCTGGCAGCAGGGAGAAACTTGATTTGAAAATATCCACTCTTAACATTTCAGTCCCCACAAATGGAACTACCTTTCCTTGGTCTTTTTATACCTGGCTCTGCTCTATACTATGAGGGTTCTTTATGCAAATGGGCTTGACAGTATGAATGTTCAAGCTGTATAAACCCACTTCTATAAATAGCCACCCAATGGCCACCCTCAACCCTCTGGTGCAACACTTCAATGCAGTAGTAAGATAAAAATGTCTGGAAGATGGCTCCAGTTACTCCTTTTAGACTTAGAACATGGTTCCAGATAGGTGTGGGATATAAAAGAACATAGCTTAACTTCAAGACTGGAGCAAGGCACAGTTAAAGGAGGACCAGAGCAGAAGATATGGATAAAATGGGGCCCATGGTCAGGCGTAGTGGTTCACGCCTGTAATCCCAGCATTTTTGGAGGCCAAGGCAGACAGATCACGATGTCAGAGATCAACACCATGCTGACTAACATGATGAAACCTCGTCTATACTAAAAATACAAACAATTAGCCGGGCGTGAGGGCACGTGCCTGTAATCCCAGCTACCAGGAGGCTGAGGCAGGAGAACCAATTGAACCCGGGAGGCGGAGGTTTCAGTGAGCTGACATTGCCCCACTGCACTCACTCCAGCCTGGGCAACAGAGGGAGACTCTGTCTCAAAAAAAATAAATAAAATAAAATAAATAAAATGGGGCCCATGTCTGATGCCCAAGCTTCCCGGGTCTGTGGCCATTACTCTTTGTGAAGATCATGTAAGATTTTGGACCAATAACTTAGGATGTATTTAAAAATCCTTTATATAGAAGTGACTTTTTAAAAACATTAACACTTCTCAAAATGCACCCAAATTAGTATTATAATTTTATAAAGTTCTGTACAAATAATGCTCTAAGCAGAAAAGAAAATTCCCTTTAGTGTAGAGCAGTGAGAGTCTGCAAGATACATCTCCTCTAAGTTGGAAATGAATTAAAAATCTTCCCCGTTTGTTAAAGTAACTTAGAAAACCTCCTAAATCCAAGTTTCCTTCAGTCTGAGTTTCCTTTTCCACACACACTCTGGTTTATAATGTATTTCACATTTTTATCATGAGATAACCCTCATACCTTACTGTGGTATGTGTAAATACACTTTTAATCTAAAATACATAGTTAAGCACTGAAATATAAGAATCAGAGAAAAGATCAGTGAGGAAAATAAACTGTATTTCCTATAAGAACAAAAACAGAATGCTAAAAATGTCTTTTCTCTTAAATAGGTTATTTTAATTCTGAGCTGTACATTCATCATTTCTTTCCTAGACCTTTAGGATAAAAAGCACACACATCTAAATCTGAATATTAACATTCAGTAAATATTTAAATTAGTACTGAAGAGAAGTATTCTGCAAACCCAATAGAGTGTGCTCACCCATTCATAACTTCTTTCAGCTCTTTGCTTTGTGTCTAAACACTGTTTTCTATAATGCTTAATATATTTACAATAAATATAAAACTTGGTTAAATAATTTTCTTTTACTACAGGGCTGAAATTAATTTCAGTTTGTCACAAGGAAAGTTAAAGTGTTGTAGACTTTTATTTTGAAAAGGTGTGTAAAGCATAATGCTAACCATAAGTTTAACTGAATCAAAACACAAAACAGACACTTCCATAATGTATTCAATCCCTAATTGAAATTCAACATCATTTAGAAATTAAAATTTTTAGATGCCATAATTGCTTCAAAAACCTTTTGTGCATTATATGTTAAATATTTGACTGCATTAAAAAGTCTTTAACTGATTGTTGTTAAATCACTTAGACACTCTCAGCAAAGAGCTTTATATGCCAAGTAAGTCAATGTAGCAATCTATTATACCAACAAGTAAAAGCCGTCAACATTTTTGCAGCCATCATCATCCATGCACTTCAAAAAGTTAATAGCTCAAATATTTTGTTTTATAATTTAAATCTTCTTTACCTCTTCCCCTCGAGATTTTTTTGTTACAAGTCTCTCGATGGAAACCTTTAATCTAAAAAGAATTATCATTTCACTTTAACTGTGCCTTCTCTGCCTGTCTGATTTATGCTCTAAACATATGCACTGTGATGCCTTTGGAACTAGGTTATGGCCTTGAGTTCTCAAGGGTCAAATGCATGACTGACAATTTTTCCTTACAAGTGTGCTGGCCATATTGATATAGGATTATAAAAGGTCCTTTTCATAGTATTATGTTACACATTCATTTTGTGTGTGTTATTTTTTAATAAACTTTTATTTTATAACAGTTTCAGATTTATAGACAAATTACAAAGATATTACAAAGTTTCCATATGCCTTACATCTAATTGCCCCTATTTTTATGATCTTACATGAGTATATTCCATTTGTTATAATTGATGACCAATACCAACATATTACTAAAGTAAATAACTTTATGAAGATTTTTCTTTCTTTTTTTTTTTCTTCTTTTCCTCCAGGATTTCATTCAGAATACCATGTAATGCTGCCTGTCTCCTTCAGCTACTCTTGGCTGTGGCAGTTTCTCAAAGTTTCTTTTGATGTCATTGACCGTTTTGAGAAGTAATGGTCAAATATTTTGTATAATGTCTCAATCAGAATTTATATTGTAGTTTTCTCATGATTAGACTGTAATTATGTGTTTTGGAGGAGGAAAACCACAGAGGTCAATTGCTATTTTCATCACAACATACCAAGGGTACAAACCATCAACATTACTTAGCAATCACTGTTTATATTTACTTTGATCATCTGGATGAAATAGTGTTTGTCAGATTTCTCCACTGCAAAGTTACTTTTTTTTTTTTTTTTTTTTTTAATTCAACTCTTTGGAAGAAAGTCACTTTGCACAACCCATACTTAAGAAGTGGAGAATTGTTTTCACCTCCTTGAAGGTAGAGTATCTTTATAATTATTTGGAATCCTGCACAAATTTCTCTCTCATTCCTATTCATGTATTTTTTCAGTCATTTTTATATCAGTTTAGATTCATGCATATTTATTTTAAACTTTTACTTAGAATCTGCAACTACATTATTTTATTGGTCAAATTATTCTAACTGTGGCCTCTGGGAACTCTTTTAGTTGGATCTTGTGTCACTTTCATATAGCACCATTAATGTGTTACTTTTTTTTTTTTTTTTTCTTATTGTTTTGTATTGATCTTATCACTTTCTTACTTTACAGCACTATAAACTCCTTCAGACCTAGCTTGTATGTTTTCTGCCCCATCTTAGGATAAGCCCTTTTTTTTTCTTTCTTTTTTTTTTTTTTTTTTAAGAAACTCTGCTTTATTTTATTGGAAAACAATATTAGAAACCAAAATCTAGGAGCTAGATGTACCCATTACTACTGGATATCATTTTCTCTACACCCTCTCAGCTGACAGAGCAAGGAAATATATGTGTGTATACTAACCCTTGTATACACACATATCTATAAATATTTCCTTATGTAGCCATTCATGTCTATGTTAAACCTATTAGTGTTAATCTTCAACACTAATTCATTACAACATGGATAACTTTAGCCTTCTTCCTTTGCTTATCTATAAATTCTCACTCCAGAAGTGGAAGAAACCGGGTTCCCACCATCTTCCATCCATTTACTTAATTGTTCAATTCCAGTATACAGGTATAACAGTGTTAGAATTTTCAACCTCTACTCCTGAGAGAAACACCTTTACTGTTTCTTACAAATAGAACACAGTGCTTATATGCAGTTCTTTTTGTCTTTTGGTCTTCTACCTCAATTATATGATCAGTCCAAGAAAAGTCATTGATTTTCAGTCTGTTCAGATTTCTTGTTTTGTTTTGTTTTTTTGTGTGATGAACAAAGTGACAATTTCCAACCTCTTTCTATATGGAACTGAAAAGCTATTTTTTAAAATAATTACATTTATTTAACTTTGTACAAAAGCAAACATTCCAAAGAATGAGAAATTTAAAGTTACATTCACTTGGAATATGTGATTTTAACTAGCATTTTCCCCAAGGTAAAGAAAATGAAGCTGAAGTGTGGAATTTTAGATATGCACAAGTTGCTAGAAGAAAAAGTTCTGAGTAGCCCAAAGTAAGCCTGGACACTATTTCTTTTGGTCTTGATAGTAGACCAAAATGTTTTGAGCATATTGATTCATTTTGTAAATGAATTAATTATTCATTATGTTGTGTATTAAATGTTTATTTAGCATTTAAATATATTGATGTGAGATACAAACCATCAACATGACTTAGCCATCATGTGAAACAGTTTCTTCTTTAATCATCATATATCGAAAGAGGGTATTTAAAAAGATGTTCCACTCTTTGCTTCTCAGTGGTCACAGTTCTCATAGAAGCATGCTGGTTTGGGGAAAAATGATATTTTTTATGACTTGATGATGCAGGGTTAATGGTAGAAAGCTCAGGTTTCTGGGCCTTCAACTAGAGGACAAGCAAATTTTATTTTAGGAAACTAATGCTTAATAATTCAAATCAATTAGCCATAGAAAATACAAAGAATGAGATATGCTTTGGATAAAACCACATTGTAAAACAGAAATTACACATGAAGATAGAACTTTTAGAATATTTGTCAGCAGTATGTGCTGTTTATATACATGCATGTGTATCTGTTTCATTGAAATCCTGGGCCTCAAACTTAAAGACAATTTAGCATAATTTTAAATATGGGCCATGTTCATACTATAACAATATTTCTGGTTCATAAACAGAAGCACACATTTCCAACATCATAAAGTAGATGAATATGTGGTTACTCAATTCTAACCAGCTAAAAGAAAAATGCACGAGATCTCAAATATTTAACTCAATTCTTCAGGACTAGGTTTAAAGTTTCATAGATATTCATAAGTCTAAACTCTATTGTTTGTATTTCAAGAATCTTAAACAAAAGGAAACAATTTTAACTTTAGAAATATTTTGGTCAAATTAATTCCACCATAGTTAAGTACACAAACCACTGATTGTGAAACACTTTTAACATTCTTGGAGGGAATGAGATAACCTAAGTTTCTCATGCCGATGTGGTTTTAATATTTTATTCTCCTTCACTTTTACTCAGTCTATAAACACCAGCCTTTCAAGTTACCATGATGAGAACACAAAGCCCTTTATTATTATTGCAAGAGTATTTGAGGCAAAGTGCAATAGAATTGAATGTTTTAAAAATATTTGATAAAATCAAATGTATTTTTAAAGATTATGAAAGGTCTAGCTAAGTTCAAAGGTCGTACTTTGGTGATAAAATACACCGCTTCAAAGTGAAAATAATAGGCTTTCATTTATGGAGGTATTAGTGGTTTCATTCTTTTCAAATATATTTCTATTTAACTTAGAAGAGTAGGAAATAGAGAGTGTCAGAGATATAGGTGAAAGTTTCCTCAAAATATAACATAAGAAATTTGGTCTTTAGTGCAGTTTATGAAAAAGTTGAGATTTTTGTCTTTTTTTTTTTTTTTTTTACTTCAGGGAATTTAGCCTTAACTTAAAAGCCCTTTCACTGGTGAAAATTGATTTTTTTTCTTAATCTAGAGGAAACGAAATATGTGTAGCCCAGCAGAGGAGGGAGAGGAGGTCAAGGGGTAAACAGTTTGATGCGGCACATCTTGAGCTCAATCCTGGGCATGTGATCTCTCACACTTATGTCCTCCCAACAGGGAGAATCCAGCAGTGGTTTAGGCTTAAAATGCTGAGAAAAACTTCAAACAAATGTCTAAGAGAGTCCCTAGAACATTTAAACTTTTCTGTCACAGTCTTTGCTGTTCAATTATTTTTCTTTTTAACAGGACAGACGTATACTGGCAACTCAGCTAAAATTTTCTTTAAGGTAGTTCTTTCATTACAGAATGAGTGGTCATTAATTAAGCTCTGAATCTGATCAAGTCACACTTTTTTTTTTTGAAGACACCAAACTCCAAGTGGAAAAAATCTTCTTGCATTTATTTTATTCTTGTTCAAAGATTAAAGTGGGCATGATTTTCTGTAATCCCACACAGCCCTTCCTAGCTAAAAGTTAATATTTCCAACTGGTTGCTTTGAGATTCCATACATATGGCTTAGGAATGAAGTCCTTCTCCACAATTTCCATATTGAGAAATAAATTATGGACACCATCTCTAGAATTCAGTTTCTTTAAATAGGCTGAAGATTTCTTCTCGTTTTCTCCACTGTGTTTCTATACTAGTACTGCGTTATAAGTCTGAGGGCACCTCAAATTAAGCATAATTCTAAAATTGAAGTGCCATTCATGTTGATTAGAAATGTTATCTGATTTGGCTAAAATACTCATGTTTTTTACTTTAAAAAATGTATATTTTGTCACTTCTTTTGTTTTCTATTTTAATGAAAGTTAACATTTTTTAGAAGAAAAGAAAGAGTTTTGCTCTCTTTCCCCAAACTACAAACGAACTAACAAATCAAGAAATAAACAATTTTTGAAGTGACATTCATCCTTTGGATTTTGTAAAATACTAGCTTGTCAGAAAAAATTTCCAATCTTTATCCAGATATTTTGTACTCTTTTGCACATAGCCACAGGATAGTTAGAAGCGTTACCTACTAGCATTTACTACCAAATATAGATTGTTGAAACTTCAAGCAGGAAACTGTCATAAACACTTTAATCAACAAGCCCCTTGAAGTAAAATGAATTAAGGCAGTTAATTAAAAGAGACTCACTGGGCAATATGCATCCTGAATATCTCTATGTAAATTATTATGTCAACATAGTTTCTTCTACAGTTTTTCAATCTTGCTTTTTTTTCTGAAGTCTGTGAATTAACATATTAATGGTTAAAACTATGCCTGAAGTTTATTCTTATTTTCTCCTTCAAACCATTATTTTTCCCAGTATGTCATTTGTTTGCTTTTCTCTTCTCCTTTAGCACTTTAAATAATGACCTCTTCTTCCTCATTACAAACAATATTTGTAAATCACATCATTAATTCATCCACAATTTTATAGGATTTTTCATTTTATAAAAATCACACAATCCAAAGGTGTTAAATAGAAAGGCAAATATGTTTCAATTTAAATCAATTATGCCTCCACATAGTCTAGGCATCCATAGGCTAGCAGTCTCATTGAGGTTCCTCTATCACTAATCCAAGGAGTTATAACATAATTCTCTTTACTCCATCTACCAATTCAGAATATTGAGATCTAGGAGTGCAGATGGAAAATGAATGAAAAAAGGATTTCGTAAGGTATAAATATTCATTATTGTTCTCAATATGCTGCTTATTTTTCAGATCCTGCTGGGTCCTGCCAGAAAAACAGAGGGTGTTCACTAAGGGAGCACACTTAATGGAAAATTCGTTGCATTTTTCCTAATGCTCAAATTGGCAGTCTGTGTGTCATATGCTGAACAAACAGAAATTCATATACGTGCGTGGGGCAGTTCAACACAATCCAGGAAATGTTCATAAACTTGATTTTCATATGTATTTAATATCTGATATGAGAGAACAAAGAGAATACATCTTTTTGTAAATAATTAGATCCAGTGTGATTAATGATATGTGCATGTTACATATTTATATGTACACACAAATACATATGTATGTGTTCACTATATGAATATATTCCATTTGTTTAATAAGACTTAATTACTAAAAAATAAGGTGAAACAGATCTTAATAATCAAATACATGTTTAAGGAGTTCTATTCAATATTTAGAATAGATTTTAAATAGAGTAAATATGTTTATCAACCTATGATTTTCATAACACAGCTTTGACTATTGTTCTGTATTCATAATAATTATTGGAAACATTTTACCTCCCCTTTATAATTGACATGAATTATGCTAAATTATAAGTCTGAACTACCTTAGAAAACCAAAAGATGCATTATTTACAAAGAAAGAAGCATTTCTTTCTAGGAAAATTAGTACTGTTACTACAAAACTGAAGAAGAAAAGTAATGTTAATAAAATCTTAAGTTTAGCTTCATTAAATATTTTTATTAGTTTCATGTTGCTTCAGCTCTTTCATTTTTTCAAATATACATCTCCTATCCCACATTATTCTACTTACCATGAGACACTTACCATGAGAAAAATAAACTCCTCTTTCATTCTGAATACCTCATTTTTTCATAGTGTTTATTAGACAATAATCGAGTGTACATGAAATTCTCAATTCAAACGAATTTTTTCCAATCTCACCTTAAGTAAAGATGTATAAAATATGTAAAGAAATTTCAGGCAGACAACAGAATAAATATTTTAAATAAAGAATACAATGCCAAGAATATGTGACATTTAAAAGAAGGAACAGAAAGATAAATATCAAAATATAGGAAGAACTCAGACATATTGCAGGTTCAGTTCCAGGCCACCGATAAGGTGATCATCAAAATAAAGTGAATCACATGAATTTTTTTTCTGCAGTGTGTATAGAAATTATGTTTTTGTTTTGTTTTGTTTTGTTTTTTTTTGAGGCGGAGTCTCGTCGCCCGGGCTGGAGTGCAGTGGCCAGATCTCAGCTCACTGCAAGCTCCGCCTCCCGGATTTGCGCCATTCTCCTGCCTCAGCCTCCCGAGTAGCTGGGACTACAGGCGCCCGCCACCTCGCCCGGCTAGTTTTTGTATTTTTAGCAGAGACGAGGTTTCACCGTGTTAGCCAGGATGGTCTCGATCTCCTGACCTCGTGATCCGCCCGTCTCGGCCTCCCAAAGTGCTGGGATTACAGGCTTGAGCCACCGCGCCCGGCCAGAAATTATGTTTATACTATACTGTAGTCTATTATGTGTGCAATAGTATTATGTCTAAAAAATATACATTCCTTAATTTAAAGGATCTTATTGCTAAAAAATTCTAACAATCATCAGATCATCTATGGAGTAGTAATTATTTTTGCTGGTGAAGGGTGTTACTTCAATGTTGATGGCTTCTGATTGATCAGAGTTGTGACTGCTGACGGTTGGGATGGCTCTGACACCCAAATTTATATTAAAATAAGAGCACAATAAAGTTTGTTGCATCAATTGACTCAACTTTTCACAAAATATTTCTCTGCATCATGTAATGATATTTGATAGCCTTTTACCTACAGTAGAACTTATTCCAAAATTAAATTAAGTCCTCTTAAACCTTGCTACTGCTTTATCAACTAAGTTTATATAATATTTGAAATACTTTGTTGTCATCTCAACAAGTATTTTCAGTAGATTCCATCTCGAAAAACCAATTTCTTTGCTCATCCATAAGAAGCAGACTCCTCATCCATTCAGATTTAATCATGATACTGAAACAATTCATTTATATCTTCAAGTGCCACCTTTAATTCAAGTTATTTTACTCTTTTCATCATGTCTGCCATGACTTCCTCCACTGAAGTCCTCAAACCCTCAAAGCCATCCATGAGAACTGGAATCAACCTATTCTAAACTCTTGCTAATGTTTATATTGTGACCTCCTCCGATGCATCACAAATATTTTCATGGTCATCTAAAATAGTGAATTCTTTCCAAAAGGTTTTAGTTTGCCCAGATCCATCAGAGAAATTCACTTTATACGGCATTTATAGACTTACAGAATGTATTTCTTTTCTTCTTTTTTCACACTTTAAGTTCTAGGGTTCTTCACAAAATTGGAAAAAAAAATACTTTAAAGTTCACATGGAACCAAAATAAGAGCCACATTGCCCAGATAGAATGTATTTCTTAAGGAATAAGTCTTGAAAATCAAAATTACTCCTGGTTCATAGGCTGCAGAAGAGATATTGTGTTAACAGGCATGAAAAAGAAAACAAAATCTTCTTGTACATTATCAGACCTGTTGGGCAACTAGGTGCATTGTCAATGAGCATTGATATTTTATATCATGAGCAGAAGATCATAACAGAGAGCTTAAAATATTCAGTAGATCATGTTGTCAACAGATGTGCTGTCATTCAGGCTTTGTTGTCCCATTTATAGAGCACAGGTAGAGTAGACTTACCATAGTTCTTAAGGGTCTTAGGATTTTCAGAATGGTAAATGAGCATTGGCTCCAGATTTAAATCACTAGTTGCATTAACCCCTAACAAGAGAGTCAGCTTGTCCTTTGAAGCTTTGAAGTCAAGTATTGACTTTTCATCTCTAGCAAAGTCCTAAATTACATTGTCTTCCAAAAGAAGGCTGTTTCATCTACATTGAAAATCTTTTGTTTAGTGTAACCACCTTCATCAATGATCTTAACTAGATCTGAATAACTTGCTGCTTTACCTTGCACTTTTATTTTAAGAAGGCAGCCTTTTCTCTTAAACTCATGAACCAGTCTCCACCAGCTTCAAACTTCTTCTGCAGCTTCCTCACCTCTCTCACCCTCCACAGAATTGAAGAAAGTGAGGGCCTTACTCTGGATTAAGTTTTAACTTAAATGAATGATGTGGCTGCTTTGAACTTCTATCTAGATCACTAAAACTTTCTGTATTCATCAATAAAACTGTTTCACATTCTTATCATCTGTGTGTTCACTTTTTTTTTTTTTTCAAGAATTTTTCCTGTGCATTTATAACTTGGCTAAGTGTTTGGCACAAGAGGCCTAGTTTTTGGCCTGTCTCAGCTTTTGGCATGTCTTTCTCACTAAACTTAGCCATTTTATCTGCTTTGATTTAAAGCGAGGGACAGGACTCCTTCTTAAACTTGAACATTAGAGACCATTGTATGGTTATTAATTGGCCTAATTTAAATATTGTGGTATAGTAGGGAATTGGGAGGAAATGGCCCATATGTAAAGCAGTCAGAATGCACACAACATTTATCAGTTAAGTTCACCATTTTATAGGTTTGTGGTGCCCAAAAACAATTACAGTAGGAACATCAAAAAGTATTGATCACAAATTACTATAAAAATATAATAATAACGTAGAAGCTTAGAATATTGCTAGAATTCCCAAAATTTGACAGAAAGACACAGAGAGAACACATGGTATTTAAAAATGGTGCCAATTGACTTGCTCAATGCAGGGTTGCTACAAACCTTCACTTCATAAAAAATGCAATATCTGAGAAATGCAATAAAGCCAAGCACAATAAAAAGAGGTATGCCTATAAATGGAAACTAATAGGTACTTTCTAAATATGACATTTCTAGTAATAGCTTATGGTTAAAGCAATGGTTCTCAAAAGGAGGAGATTTTCTTTCCATGGATCATTTGGTGAAGTATGGAAACACATTTAGCTGTTGCAACTTGAGGGTGGAGAATGCCACTGGCATCCATTGGATAGAGTCCAGGGATGCTAATAAATATCATAGAATGCAGAGATTAGCAAGAAATTAATTATCTAGACCAAAATTGCAATAATACAGAGGATACAAAATCCTTGTTTAAAGGGAAATGAAATTTGACATTGAAATAGGGTGGAGGTTTCGATATTGTTAAACAGCAGCAGGATTGTAAATCTCAGACTATAGAACTTTAATCTAGTTTGATAGAGATGTCAAGTGTTCTTTTTATTTTAAAAAAATCTTCATTTTTAATTAATGAGTAAAAATTGTATACATGCATGGGTACAATGTGATGTTTTAAAGCATGTATATATTGTGCAGTGATCAAATCAGGCTAATCAGTATATTCATCACCTAAAGTATTTATCATTTATTTGTAATGAGAACATTTTAAATCTCCTCTTTTAGCTATTTTTAAATATAAATTAAATAATAATATTATTAACTATAGTCATCATGTTGTGCTCTAGGTTACCAGAACTTATTCTTTCTAACTGAAACTTTTTGCATCCTTTGAGCAATGTCTCCCCTTTCCCGATTCACTCTCCAACCAAACCTAACTTCTATGCGTTTGACTTTTTTAGATTTTACACATAAATGAGATCAGACAGTATTTATCTCTCTGCGTTTGGCATATTTCACTTAATATAATGTCCCCAAGTTCATTCATGTTGTATAAAATGACATATTTCCTGCTTTTTAAAGGCCAAATAGGATTCTATTCTGTATGTATACCATATGTTTTAATCCATTCATCTGTTGATTGAAACTTTGATTGGTTTTGTATCATGACTATTGTGAATAATTCTGTGATGAACATGGGATTGTCGACCCCTCTTCAACATATTTATTTCAACAGATGTGCTGTCATTCAGCAGATGTGCTGTCATTCAATTACTTTGGATACGTGCCTGAAAGTACAATTGCTGGATAATACGGTAATACTATTTCTGAGGACATTTTACAGTGTTTTTCAAAATGGCTGTGCACATTACAATACCACCAACAGTGGGAAAGAGTGTCCTTTTCTCTGCATCCTCACAACATTTATTAGCTTTAATCATTTTGTTAATGGATATAAGGTGATATCTCTTGTGGTTGCAATTTTCATTTTCCTGATTATTAGATTTTTTGAACATTTGTCACATATATATTGGCCATTTTTGTGTCTTCTTTTGAGAAATGTCTGTTCAGGTCCTTTGTCCATTTTTTAATAGGGTTATTTGTTTTCTTCTTATTATATAGTTTGAGTTCATCAAATATTTTGAATATCAGCTTCTTACTCAATGTATTATTTGCAAATACTTTCTTCCAATCTTTAAGTTATATCTTAACTCTCTTGTTTCCTTTGTTGTTTGGAAGCTTTTTGGTTTGATGTAATGTAATTTGTCTATTTTTGCTTTTGTTGCCAGTGATTTTGGGGTCTTATCTGTGAAATCACTCCCCAGACCAATATTATGGAGTTTTTTCCCCTGTGTTTTGTATTTTCTTCTAGTAGTTTTGCAATTCCAGATGTTATATTTACATCTTTAATCCATTTTGAATTGATTCTTATATAACGGGTAAGATAAGGTTTCATTTTTCTTCTTATGCACATGGATATCCAATTCATAACATCATTTACTAAAAAGATATACTTTCTCCATTGTGTGTTCTTGGCACCTTTGACAGAAATTAATCGACCATAGTTGTGTGGATTTAGTTTTGGGCTTTTAATCCTATACTATTGGTTAATATGTCTGTTTTTATGACAGTATCATGTTGTTTTGAATCCTATAGCTTTATAATGTATTTTGAAATCTGGTAGTGTGATACCTTCAGTTTCTAGGTTTTGGTCAAAATTACTTTGGCTATTTGGGGCCTTTTGTGGTTCCATACAAATTATAGAATTTTTTTTTTTTTCTATTTTGGTGAAGAATAACAGAATTAGTAGGAATTTCATTGACTATGTTGATAGCTTGGGCAGCATGAATATTTTAACAATACTAAGTCTTTCAATCTATGAACATGGGATATATAATTTATTTGTGTCCTCTTCAACTTTTTTCAACAATGTTTCAATGTTTCATAGTTTTCAGTATATAGCTCTTTCACCTCCTTGGGTGAGTTTAATCATAACTAAATTATTTTTATGCTATTACAAATGGGACTTTTAAAATTTCTTTTTCAGCTAGTTTATTGTGAATATAGAGAAGTGTTACTGATTTTTGTGTGTTAATTTTTTAACCTGCAACTTTACTTAATTTGTTTATCCATTTGAACAGTTTCTTGATACAGTCTTTAGATTTCCTGTATATAAGATTGTGTCATCAGCAAACAGAGATAATTTTACTACCTTTTCCATTTGGATGTCTTTATTTATTTTTCTTTCCTAATTGCTCTGGCTAGAGCTTCCAGAATAATGTTGAACAGAAGTAATAAAAGTAGGAATAGTTGTTTTATTCCTGATCTTAGAAGAAAAGCCTTCAACTTTTCACTAAGTATGATGTTAGCTGTGGCTTGACATATATGATCTTTATGGTGTTGAAGGACATTTCTTGTATATTCAGTTTGTTGATAATTTTAATTATAAAAGGATGTTAAATTTTGTCAAATGCTTTTCCTGTGTCTATTGAAATGATTGTGTGGTTTCTGTCCTTCACTTTGTTATAACGGTATATCACATTTATTGATTGACATATGTTGAATCACTCTTGCATCCCAGGGATCAATCCCATTTGATTGTGGTGAATGACCCTTTTAATATACTGTTGAATATAGCTTGCTAGTATTTCATTGAGGATTTTTGCCCTTATGTTCATCAGTGATGTTGGCATGCAGTTATCTTTTTGTTTTGTTTTGTTTTTCTTTTTCCTTTTTTTTTTTTGTAGTGTCTTTTTCTGGTTTTGTTATCAATGTAATGCTGGCCTTGTACAATGAGATTGGAAGCATTCCCTTCTTTTAGATTTTTTGGAATAGTTTGAGAGGAATTGATATTAGTTCTTCTTTAAATGTTTGGTAGAATCCAGTCACAAAATCATCTTATCCTGGGCTTTTCTTTGATAAGAGACTTTAATTAACAATTCAGTTTCCTGGGTTGTTAATGGTCTGTTCAGATTTACAATTTCTTTGTAATTCAGTCTTGGTAGGTTATATGTTTCTAGAAATTTATTTATTTTTGAGGTTGTTCAATTTGTTGACATACAGTTATTCATAGTATTCTCTTAGATAATTTGTATTTCTCTGCTATAGTATCTTCCCTTTCATTTCAAATTTTATTTATTTGAGTTTCTTTTCTTTTTCACCTAGTTAGTCTAGCTAAGGATTAGTCAATATTTTTAGCTTTTTGAAAAATTGACTTTTAGTTTTGTTGATGTTTTCTATTGTCTTTCTAGTTTGTTTCATTTATCTCTACTCTGATCTTTGCTCTCTCCTAACTTCTGCTAACATTGGGTTTAATTTGTTTCTTCTGGTTCCTTAAGGTGTAATGTTATGTTGTTTATTTGAGATATTTCTCCTATTTTAATGTAGACATTTATTGCTATAAATTTTTTTCTTGCAACTGATTTTGGAGTTTCTGGAGATTTATCTTCTTCTTTCATTTGAATTGTATTTTCCTGTTTCTCCACTTTTCTTGACCTTCTGTGTTGGTTTTTGTGCATCCTGCACCTTGTAAAAATAACTGACTCTCTCAGTCTTATCAGACTGTCCTCATACAGGATAAAAATTCCACTAATCTATGAGGCCAGATAATTTAAGATACCTCTCAAATCTTTGTGTTTGTTAAAACTGCTATCTCTGTATTTGGTGGCCCCTAGGGGATTAGGACTTACCATGTCCTATCAGAACCTTAAGACCAGTAAGGTAGAAGCCATACCCTCTTGATGTAGCTAGAAAGACTGAGTGTTGGATGTATGTTCCACTTCCTTCTAGCCTCATGGTGAAGCTGAGTGCAGGCATTTATCTCCCAATCTCTTTGTACTCAGCCAGGGAGAAGATCTGTGGCAAATGCCTGTATTTGTGTTTAGGCTACACTCTGTGATCCTGGAGATACAGCTGCTGGAAGTGGATCTGTTGTATGTCCACCTCTTTGTTTTTGTAGTTTAGGGCCACTCAAGATAGAAAGCCCAATCGACTCCCAGAACTAGGTCATTAAAGAGACAGTTCCTTGTGAGGCAGGAAAATAGGGTCTGGAGGCAAGGAACCTAAGGACGACTAACACTGACTTCCTAGTACTAAGTCAAAAGGAAAACCCAACTTTCCACACCCATGTAACAAAAGGACCAGCGTCTACTCCCTTTACAATGCTCCTGGCCCTTTTCTGTTTGGCACATGAAAAATTGAAAGTACCTCTGATTGGTCCCTTCCTGCAACCAATCAGATGTTTGCATAGGGTGTAACTTTGTAACTTCACTTCAGTCTCTGCAACTAATTAGACTTCTCATAAACCACTGCCTCATTTACATAGGGCATAAACCAAGTAACCAATGGGAGGTCTCCAGAGGATATTTAAATCCCAGAAAATTCTGTAACCAGGGCTCTTGAGCCTCTTGTTCTAGCCCATTTCCACTCTGCGGAGTATACTTTTATTTTAACAAATAACT
Organism: Piliocolobus tephrosceles; assembly: GCF_002776525.5. NCBI lineage: Eukaryota > Metazoa > Chordata > Mammalia > Primates > Cercopithecidae > Piliocolobus > Piliocolobus tephrosceles. The sequence continues at coordinate 79,871,484 of NC_045438.1, read as the reverse complement.
GCTTTCATTGCTTCATTCTTTCCTTGCTTTGTGTGTTTTGTCCAATTCTTTGATCAAAATGTCAAGAACCTGGACAACTGATAGTCACGACGCTCCACCAGTAACACTGGGGTAGGAGTTATAGATATTATGGCTCGTTACACAGAAAACTTTCTTTCAGGAAGAATGGGTACACCTGGATTTATCACAGGAGCAAGCTGAAAGAAAGCCTCTGAAGTGCCAAGCTCCAGTTTGGGCTGCCTGAGAGCTACTGTTTGCACCATTAGCTCCCCAGTGCAAGATTGTTAGAAGCCAGGCCCCTTAAAGAGCCACTGAAAGAATATGCAATAAACTCCTACCAGAGAGAAAATGGGAGCTGCATCTTCAATCCCCTGTTCTTCAGTGTTCTTAGGAAGTTTCGCCCCTGGATGTGTTTGAGCACCTCTTTAAAAACCACATCTCTATTCTGTGATCTGGGGAGGCTCCTGTATGTCTAGTCTCTTTTGCTCCCAGAGCTAAAAGTTTTAACATGCAGTCCTTTAGGTGGTATTTTAAAAGTTGCAATCCCTGTTTTGTGGCATAAATCTCTTCTAGGAAGAAACAGTGAGCTGTATTTTAAAAGCCCCTTTCTGTTCTGCTTCCAGGGGATAAAGGCCCTGGAAGTACTTGCATGCCCTTATAAAGCTTTTCCTTTTGTCTGTTGTCTAGAGAGATTCAGATGTGCCTGCTCCCCTCTGCTCCCAGAGCTAGGAATTTTAGGGTGTAGTCTCCCAAGTGGAAGCTGTAAAACTTGAAGGTGCATCATGTGTAGGCAAACTCATTCCAGAAGGGATTTAGTGACCTGGAGTTACCACTAGTGTGAGCTGGGAGAGAAGGTTCTGGAAGTGATGATCTCACACTTTTGGTAGGTTACTGTTTGTTTGCCTCTTTAACTCCTCAGTGACAGTTAATTAGAATCCAGGCTGCCAAGTAGTCACTGGAGAGTGCATTTCATATTTATTCCAGAGAAAATCAAGCAACTGCATTTTTAAGTACCTTCTCTGCACTACTTCAGAGGAGCCATGCAAGTGGTCATACCATGCAAGTGTGCATACCCTAATAAAAACTGCACATTTTTCCTGTGATCTAATTTTTATGTTAGACTAGAATACACCTACTCCTCTGTTCTTTCCAAATTGGTTATATAAGAGCAAAACTATGAGGCAGTATATGTGAGGGCAGTATATGTGAAATCCAAACGCTTAGAGTTAGGGCAGTATATGTGAAATCCAAACGCTCCTCTCCACAGGGAGAAGCTGAGTGTTTGGATTTCTTTCCTGGTTGTATAGCTCTGTGCCCAGGGTGGGGTCCATGCCCCCAGGGTTCTCAGCCATTCCTACCTGTTCTATATGCATGTTTTGTCAGTTGCCTGATGGTCAGGAGTCTCTCAATCATTTTCTCACTTTGTAGAGGGAATTGATCCATGAATATATGTTTATTTGGTGCATTCAAGTATGTAAGGAGGTCTAGATCCTCTTATTCCACCATGTTGCTGACATCACCACATACAGTAAGTTCTTAAATACAGCAAATACCTGAAAATAGCTATTAATGCATATTCCCTTAGTAACTGTCAGTTTGATTTTTATAAGTGTAATCAAAATCAAGAAGGCAAAAAAGATATTGAAGCAAAAAACTAGTGCAAAGTGATGAGTAAACTCAAAGCTAAAGCATTTGAAAAAAAAAAAAAAAGAGAGATTCGAGAAATAAAATGAATTAACTAAGTGAGGATTCTAAGAAGATGGCAGAGTAGGAAGCATCAGGAATCTGATGCTTCCCACCTAAGCAGCAATTGCACTGGTCGAATTGGAGGAAACTATTTCGGAACTCTATAGTTTACTGAAGAATTATAGCTTCCATTGGAAGGCTTGGATGAAAAATTGCAGTTAATTTTGATCAATACCAGCTCTTAGCAGACTAACAGCTACCCATTCCCTTCCTCCAGCCTCAAGGCATGAAGCTGTGAACTTTTCCTGGAGCAGCTCTTGCATAGCTTATGTAGCCAGGGTGGATCAAAAGGACCCTGTTTTTTAAACATCAGGATTAAGGATCCTGATCTATTGCTGATTGCTGCTTCTGATCACAAAGGTGTAGACAAAGAGCAGCAGTTTTGTTTTTTGTTTTTTGTTTTTTTTTACCTCCGCCCATTCTTGCTACCTTCTCACCTGCAGTTGAAGTGAATTCCATAGAATTCAAAGTTCTGGTATCCTTCTCTCCTCCTTTATTTTTCTGTTTTCCCTTTTTGGAAGCAAGATATTAAAGATTAAGACATTTAAAAACTGAGTATATGAGGAAATTTATAAATGATCATTGAAGCCCGTGGAAAGGCTCAAGAAAAATCTGAGATGACTTTAATTTTATGCCTCAGGCCGATCCTTGGCACAGATTCAGCATACAAAATCAAACAAAAAAATAAAACCCAGAACAAAAATCATCAAACCTTAGGAAAACAGAAGAATCTGATTTCCAGAGTTATCACATTATTAGATTCAAATGTCCAGTTTTCAACAAAAATTACAAGACATACAAAGAATCAGGAAAATAAGTCTCATTCAAAGGTAAAAAACACAATAAATCAACAGAAACTGCAACTGAAAAAGACCAGATGGCAGGTCTCTAAGACAAAGATTTGAAACAACTGCAAACTAAAGAAAGATGTAGATAATGTCATCAAAACAATGTATGAATAAAATGAAAATATCAATAAATATATGAAAAATCTAAAAAGAGACCAAAAAGAAATTCTGGAGCTGAAAAATACAATAACTGAATTGAAAATTTTACTGGAGGAATTAAAATGCAAAATTGTATAGAAAGAAGAAACAATCAACAAATTTGAAGATGGGATAATTAAATTTATTATGTCTAAAGAATAGGAAGAAAAAGATCTTTAGAAAGTGAACAGGCCTTAGCAATCTGTGGGACACCATCAAGGGTGCCAACTTATGTGTTGTGGTAGTTACAGAAGAAGAGATGGTGGGGGAGAAAAGGATATTGGAAAACAAAATAATGGCTGAAAACTTCCCAAATCTGATGAAAGACATAAATATAAACATCCAAGAATTTTAAAGAAGTCCAAGTATAAAAACTTAAGAAGATCCATACTAATACACATTATAATCAAGCTTTGAAAAGAAAAAGAAAATGAATCTTGAAACCAGCAAGAGAGAAGTGTGTTGTCTTGTATAAGCGATTCTGAATCAGATTATCAGCAGATTTCTCATTAGAAAGCTCAGAGACTTTCTAGAAGCTAGTGAGCTGATATATTCAAAGCATCGAAAGAAAAAAAAAAAAAAAATGAAAGCAAATTGTCAGCCCAAGAACTAAATTGTCTGGCAAAATTGTTGTTTCTTTTTTTCAAAAGTGAGGTAGAAATTAAGAAAGCTTTAATAAAAAATGAAATTTTAATACATGCCACAGCATGGATGAACCTTGAGGATATTATGCTAGGTGAAATAAGCTAGTCACAAAAGGACAAATATTGTATGACTCCATTATATGAGACATTTACAAGAGTCAAAATCATAGAGATAGAAAAGAGAATGGCAATTGTCAGGAGCTGTGGGAGAAGAGAATGGGGAGCTATTATTTGATGGGTACAGAGTTTTCATTTTACAAGATGACAAGAGAGCTATGCAGATGGATGGTGGTGATGTTTGCATAACATTATGAATGTATTTAACACCACTTAAAATGGTTAATATGGTAAATCTTATGTATATTTTATCACAATAAAAAATTGGAAAAAATATGCTTAGTATCTAAACATAGAAATGTTAAGTTAACACAAATATTTTGAAATTCTTTGTTTTGTTTTTTTTTAAATGGTGGTAGAGCCGATCATCACTGTAAGCAAGCCAGTAATGATGGTGAATTGGGGTAAACAATGATGCATTCTTTTCCTTTTTTTTTTTTTTTTTTTTTTTTTGCTTCTCTAGGATTTTCAAGTGAAGAACTGGGACTAAGGAAAAAAGGGATTCACAAGGAACTACTAGAAATCACAAGAAATTAAAAACTAATAGAAGTTTCATCACGGAAGAAGAAATCAACATAATTTAATACAACAGAGAGTTCAAGATAGGTAAGAAGTGCAGAAAGCACACAAGTGATTTTAAGAGTGGACTTAGGTAGAGCCTGAAGCATACACAATTTAAAGGATAAACATTAAGAAAAAAAATTAAAATTTTAAACATATATTAGGTACAGAGTTAAAGGAGACCTTGTGAGAGAAAGCCTAGAAGCTTATTTTTAATTACCTCTTCACTAAACCTGCCTCTACTTTTGAGATAAAAATACCAGTGTATAAGCAGGTAGAAAAGTGCAAATCCAGGATGAACCAACTAAGCAGATGTTTGCCATGACTGTACTTTCCTAATTAGAAACCAGGACCCAACCATGGTTTCAGAAAGAAAAAAATATATATCTGAAGTCCTAGATCTAAAATCCTACATATGTCTCTTCCAGAAAATATAAAAAATATCATTATTCATGAAATTTGAACATGAGACTTAAGAGATAAATAAGCCGTTGCTGGAAAGACAAAGGAAACAAGGGTGGTCTTTTCTGGGAGAGTCAGAATTTCAAACTTCATCGCCAGTCATACATCCCAGGAGGAGATAGATGATCTGAAATATCTTTCTGGGTAATGAGAGAAATGTTTTGGTGCACAGTAGACTTATCGGCTCAAGAGGAGTACCACTGCCAGGAGAGGGTGTCTGAGAGACCAGAATCAAAGTGAAGAAAGAAGTTAACTGAAAAAATGAACAAGCAGGAGAAGTATGGTACAGAGGTAAAGACAAAATAATTTCATAATTTTATTTATTGAAAATCTTGAAACTTGAAAGAAAATAAGAAGAAAAAGATATTTGGTTACTATTTTATTTTAACCAGTAAAAAGACTCATTGATTAGTTATGCAGATATACATTATGTCTCCTCTATGTTAGTATTCTTACCACTAGAAATATTGCAATAAATAGACATAGGCCCTTCTCTCGGGGAGAGTAGCTTATAACTAAATAGACTCGGACATAAACCGATTTTCAAACATAAGATATGAAAGTGTTAGAAGAAGAGAATATTTGCATAATTTTTAAATGGGAGAGGACTAAAACAAGATCAAATATGTGACAACAATAAAAGGGAATATGGCATATTTACATAAAATATTTTTTAAGAAAAAAAGCAAAGTGAAAATGAACAGATTATTTATTTTAAAAGCAATCCAATGGTCAATAAATGTGTAAAAATAAGTATGCTAGTAGTCAGAGAAATATGCATACAAATTATGAAATATAATGTTTCCCATTAAATTATTGAAAGATAAATAGAGGAACTGAAATAATCCAGCGATGGCACAAACATGATGGGTGGACACAGGAATATGAGTGCTCTTTTATACTCTTAGTAGAGGTATAATTTATTGTAAGATTTTTGGAATAAACCCTTTTAATATATATTAAAAGTAGCCCCCCCCCCCTTGACTTAGCATTTCTTCTTATGGAAGTTCAGTAAAAATATAAAAGAAGCAGTAATAAGATATATGTACAAAGATATTTATTGTAGCAAAAGAATTGAAACAACCTGAATTCCTAACAATAGTAGGAATATTGAATTAATATTGGCATACCCCTCAACTTTGATATAAAATAAATATTACATAAGATATACATATATAAAATAAAATAAGGTAAACCCACAAAATATTTTGTATAAATTATATATAAAAATAGATATGTATAATAATCCTTTTTAATGAGTCTGTAAATATGCACATGTATCTTTGAATTAAAAGAAAACAGAAATATCAAAAAGTTAATCTTACTAATGATTAATTCAGGGAGTTGGATTGGGAGAAGGAGGAAGAAATTATGACAAGTTTCTCCTTTATACTTGAGTTTTAATTCAGACTATTTCATTGAATAATTCAAGTTATTAAGAAGAGACTACTAAATTAATGAAGTAAGTCCTTTATAGGAGAAATCAGGAGTGTTATCAGAATAAAGACATAGTCTTAACCTTTCTTGGGAGGATGGCCATTCTGTCCCTGAGTAAGTGAGCTGTAAGTCGAATCTGAAAGATGAAAAGGAGTTGGTAAGGCAAAAGGGAGCCACAGGGGCAGAGCAAGAAAGGGAGATTGCGAGTGGTACAGGCAAAAAGAACAGCAGGCTCCAATAAGGACCTTTTTCAAGGAATTGAAGAGTTCAGACTGTTTGGAACAATGATGGGAGGGGTGCAAATAAGAGAACACAGGAAACAACTTCTTGCCTTTAAAGTGAGAGTTGAGGTAGGCATTGTTAAAGGAATCAAAGCCACTGTGGTTTTGAATTTGATTCTCGACTCTGCATTTTTAAAAACCTCAATAGGCTTCAATTTTCTCTTCTGCTGAATGAATATTGTAAAACTTACCTCAATGTTTGCTTTGGTGAAGAGTAAATTGTATATGTGTAAAGTGAAAACGTATTCCTTCTACATACTAGATGTTTCTTAGGTAGCAGCAACAGCAATTATTGTAATATCCTTTGTTCCAGACTATTGTTAAGACTGAGTTTGGTTTTATGCTAGGTTATATATCATGTGTTTTGGTTTTCCTACTTCACAAAGTAACTTTTAATGGGGTTGTCGTGTTTAGCAATAAGCAACGTCTATGAAACTAGGTGGTCGGTATCCACCTCAACTAATTAAACAAGGCAGAAACAAACCAGAAGCAATACTCGTGATGACTAAAATGTTCTAAGAAGCCATTTTTCCCCTAATTCTTGTAATAGTTCAATAAAAACAGCCAAATGAACAATGCAAGAAATGTCTCTAAATTTAAATCCAGAGTTTACTGCAAATCAGGGTGTGCAGAATCTTTCTATTAATTGTGGTGTAATTGCCATACAAACATTATTCTCCTTAACAACATCCTTTATAGAATAGTTAATTTTTTTCCTGGTTGGACTCTACATTTTAGAAACTAAAAAGAACAGGGCAGAAAAATCCATCTTTTTGACTGAGGGAAAATTGCAGAGACACATATAGAAGTTTCTGTTTTCTTCAGTCACAAACGTAGAAATGCATAGGGATCTGGAGAGCAGAACTTGAGGATATAAACTAAGACCTTCTGCTTAAATAGTCAAGGCAGAATGAATATAATGCTCATGTTTGTAACAGAGGCCAAATAACATAAGGCTGAAAATTATATTGAATTTAGAGATGATCATTGGTGGTATTTGCTAGAGAAACTATGCTGAAAAATTGCAAAAGCCATAATGGAATGCTGTGGTGGACAAGGAGAATTGCTATTCCAATTCCTCTTCAAAGACAGATTTGCTGCCTAGCAGCAGGGAAGGTGGTCAGCATGCAGCCTCTAGAGTCAATCCTTTGGGGCTGCCCATCAGAGAGCAGAAACCAGGCCATGCCTTTCCATGGGCAATACACATTAGATTGCTGAGCAAGGTACAAGTATTTTAAATCCAGTGTGGGATATTCTGACTGGTAATACCTTCCAAAGTTCCTCCTTGCATTGGCTTACATTTTGGCCAGCCAATCCACAGCTTATTTTCTCCCTCTGCTCAATCCTGCATCTTCTCACATCCATTCACGGGTGTTGATTCACAATCAATACCTCGCATGGCAAACTTTATCTCAGCAGTTGCTCTGGATATTCCAAACTGTGAGAAATACAAATACTTTGAGGAATAGTAGGTTGATGAGAAAGTGAAGGTGAGTTTAGGTACTAGTTTCACTTACGTTTATTTGTAATAAGGAAGAGAGAAGATACGTTAGCTTCAGGAGGAAATGGAATTAAGGGAGAGATTTCATTATTTTTATGTTTTGGAATGATGGGTAAGGGAAAGACCTGAGAGAGTAAATGTTGATGGAAAGGATTCACTACACAGAAGCAGTTCTTTGGAATGTCTCCTGAGTTCAAATTACACTGTGATAATTTGACTGTACAAGAAAAATTGTGTCTCTCATTATGTTTTTCAAAATCAGAGGTAAATCTGCCTATTTAAAATGAGATCTCTCCTTGCTTGGAGGAGGAATAGATTTTGGGATAAGAGAACTGTGCTTATTTGTCAAATTGAAATTAGGAGTAAAATCCATGTGTTTCTTTATACCCCTTAAATTGACTTTTATACGTTCTGTACTTCATTCAGCAACAGTCATAAAATTTTGTGCAGAGTTCCACAAAGCACTGGAAATCTCAGCCATCAGTTCCATAAACAAAAATAGACATTCTACTTTACTCTCTAGGTGTGTTTTTAAATTTCTTCCAGAAAGAAAAAAATGAACTAAAAAATTTAAAGTAATGTTGTTATGAATTTTTCTCAGTATTTTTTTTAGAAAAGATAATTTACTTCATAGAGTAACATTTGTAAATGACAGCATAAATAGAAATGGCCCTAAGATAATATACAATTACTAATTGTCCAACCTTGATAAAAGCATTCTGATAAGATTATTCTTTTTAGACAATCTAAAATAATTTGTTCTTGACCTAGAAGTTTAAATGAGCTCCTCTTGACTAGAAGTAAAACAGGTCACAAAACACTGCTCTCTAATCATAGGGAAACAAGCTATATAATAACAAATATATATGATACAGAAAAAAACTGAGCATGATTATAATACATAGCATAAACAATGAGAAATTAGTATTTTATGAACAAAATTCCGATTCACAGTACTATTGTGAAAGTTAATAAGTGCTTAGTTTTAGTAAAATCTTTGCTGTGATATAGGTGTTATGTTTCTTCTTCATTTTATTTTTAGTGATGCCTAGGAAATTGCTAGGAAAACAGAAAGTGTGGAGATTTTACACTTATTTATTGAAATTGGAGTGTGATTTCATACTAAAAACAACAATGAATGAAATGTATTAACAATAACTGTGTCCTAATGACCTAATTGATTATTTTAATTGAGAGTGGAATTAGAACCACCAGTGCCTCTTTGGTCCTGAAATTATGCACACTCATGCATGTATGCATATAACAATAGCAAACAACTGGTGTTTACTCCAATGTACCCTGTGGTAAGATCCTCACCTTGACTCTTACAGGAAGATAAAGCATTACTTACAGAGAACATGATTGCTTTACAGGAGTAGACTATGATTCAGAAATCTGGGAAAAAAATTTACCTTGAAGCTATATACATGTAATGCTTTCTTGTGGCATGGAATCATAAAACCCATAAAAAAACTGAATTTTTTTTATAAATTTGCAAATCTGAAGAAATATTAAAAACAGTCAGTCATTTGTTAGAAAATGTACTGCAATTGGTAATTATCTGAAATAGTATATGCA